>NW_027464422.1:0-72033 GCF_050947455.1 Rhinoderma darwinii
TATTATTATTATTATTATTGACAGTAATGAAGACAAAAACAGGTTTCAGGTGGTAGAAAATGACTTTACTAAACCGTTTTATAAGCCAACAAACAAGGACCATGAGGATAGTAATCAGTCCGCTGCTTCTCTCTCCTTGTGGTAAGATGATATTTGGGAGAAAGGTTGGAGGTGGTGGATGTCTCGGCACTTGGTTGTATAACCGGAGCTTCTGCAGTTTGAGATATTCCTGCTCGGCTGTGACGTGCCATTCCACCTCGCTGTAGAGTCCGCTGGTCATAAACGGATCTTGTAGATCTTTCTCCCTGATGTAAGTTGTTTTTTGGAGAAAGGTTGGAGCTGGTAGATTTCGTGGCATTTCCAGAGCCTTTGCAGTTTGAGATGTTCCTGCTCGGCTGTGACTTGCCATTCCACCTCGCTGTAGAGTCCGCTGGTATAAACGGTTCTTGTAACTCTTTCTCCCTGATGTAAGATGATATTTGGGAGAAAGGTTGGAGCTGGTGGATTGGTCGCCATCTCTGGAGTTAAGCAGTTTAGGATGTTCCCAGAGAAGTTCCTGCTCGGCTGTGACGTGCCATTCCACCTCATCTGTAGTGTCCACTGTTTATAAATGGTTCTTCTCGCTCTTGGAGATGGTGAAGCTTTTCCAGGTAATTGTTATAGATAAACTCTAAGAAAAGAAACACATATCCACATTATAAACCCCATGATTGTAGAGATGAATAATAATGTTATTACGAGGTCTGGTATACGAGGTGATAATGAGGTGACGTCTACTGACCTGCATATTCTTATAGTAGCTCAATAGATTCACCAGAATGAGGACCAACATCGACCACTCCATGATCTTTGATGTCATTTCACTGATCTGTGAAAAAATATCAAAATTAATATAGAAAAAATTGCGCAAAACAAGAACTTTCCGCCCCAGCCGAGGTTTTGCCGCATTAATATTTATTACATGGAGTCATGTGACTGACGGCGATGCCAAAATGGACCTGACCCATTGTCATATGACACCATATCCATTACATTGCGGACGTCACGATCACCATGGTGCTGAGAACGAGCCCAAAGATTATAGGTCCAATTGCTTTCCTATAGAACGGCTTCTAGGGGTGCAAATAAAATCTATACAATAATCCAGAATAATCTCATTAATACCGGATTAAAGGAATTTTACATCGACTGGTTTGTACCAGCAGCTCAGCATGTCAATAACTTGATATTATGTATGAGATATACTGTACATACCTTTACACACTGATCTCCAGCACACAGGTGGGTGTATACAGATACCTTATTTCCAATGACTGGTAATTTATTATATAGGAAAATAAAGTTTCTTATGTTTAGTAAGTGTCTTATAGGATTTACTACATATTTATGTGAGATAAATGTTAACATAATACATATATAGCAATGACAGTACCGCTGCTTTCTATTCAGCATCTTCCTGCAAGAAGCTGAACAATGTTACCAGATGACGCTGTGTTACACCAGCATGTCGCCATCTGACGGCAGAGATCAGAAAATGAAGGGAAATGATCACCTCAGGATATGAAGTTTCCTACATGTGAACCTAAAGACAAGGACGGTTGGATTCCATTCAAATATTATTTAAGAAAGGATACATGAAACCACTAAGGTCACGGCCATTATGCAGGACGCCAGTCTGAAATGGCTGATGAAGTTTCGGCTTTTGGACAATTTGTAGAGGAGTATGGACTGCCAAAGGTTGTAAAGGCTGCCAAACCCGAATGCAATGCAAGCATTAATCCGGTGAGTTATTGGATAATAGTAGGTCTAGAAAACAAGCAGACAGAGGTTAGAGCAAATCTTATGGAACTAATCACTAATTTACCCTCAGAACTTCCCAATAAATCCTAAATAACGTGTTCTGATATAATAACCCCAGAGATATAATGGATCTATAGAGGGGGGTCTCCTGCTTCCCTATTAGAAAGAGCAGAAAGCCACTAACAAAAAATGGCTTCTGCTCTGGGGGGATTGAGGACACACATCTATTACATGGCCGTCCATTCATTCTAATAAGCCATGTAATACCACTTTAGTGTGTGGCCACCCGGTGATAACCGCTGATCATGATCACTAGGGGTTCAGCTGCCGGACCTACAGTAATTAGCTAATTGCCAGCGGGTCCCTATTTAGTGAAGATGGGACAACCCTATCAACGTAAAACATTTATTAACTTACCGAGAATGTAGCCATCATGGCTGTCCCGACGCATGATGACCATCCAATTGCCAGGAGGATCTTTTGAACCAAGGCCTGACGATCCCCAAAGGCTTCAGCATGGAGCATGATGTACTTATAGTGTAGAAACGTCAGGCCCAGAGCTGAAAAAGAGCAAATGAGCCGAATTAATCCTGTACCACGTGTAAAACAACCTAATAACATCTATGAAGCACGGACCAAACGCTAAACCAACAAGAAACCTTCAATAATGGACGGGAACATTTATCTACATCGTCTAATCCGGACAATTATTATCAGTTGAAATTAACAAAACTTTATTTTTATTTTTTAGAAAATTCTGATTACTACTGTAGACTGAGATGGGGCAGGGTGCGACTGATGCCAAGTCTGAGTCATGTCTGACAGTCTGGTTGCTAGGGATACACTACCTAACAACCACAGTCTTGTCCAGCAATGAGTCCCTAGCAACCAGCCTGCATCTCTCACTGACGTAGTAATCACATTTTTGTAAAAAATAAATGTAGGTTTGACCCCAGAGTAATATAATCAGATATAAGACTTTTTATAATAACCCGCCATCCCCCAGAAGTAAGAGCATATTATAATCACTTCCGTGATTGTTACTTACAGGCAATGGCCATTCCTATGAATCCTATTCTAAACAGGATATTTTCGGGAAAGAAATTTCCCGTTTCACTGTAAAAGAAAAAGAAAAACGTTCAATGTTAAATAATATAGAAAAATTGTCAGAATTGTTTCATCTTAATAATCAGCAGTCAGATAATAATCTATAGGACTGAGGAGATGCGTTTCTCTGTCCTCTTGCGGCTCCTCTGGGTAATGGAAGCCATTTTGTTAATTAGATATTTCCTCCTTATTTAAGTAATTACCTTATACATTCCCAAACTATAAAAGTCGTGTAATTCTCCATCTTACCTGATGTACATCAGTGGGGGGGCATGGCTGTTGATAACAGTCAGTGTGTAGCTACCAGAGAGCCAGGCCACACACCAAAAGGCCAAGAAGATGGTGAAGAATCCCAGTCCATTGATTTCCATAATAATGAAAAGTCGCCAATCAATTAGAAAATCGCGCTCTGTGTCAATTCACAGAAAGTAAGACCGCGCAGCTGTCACGTGAATATTTATAACCTCTCATTATCTCTCTGTGACATCATAGCTCCGTGATGTCATCATGATGTCACAGTAAGGTCAGTTCTGCTGCTGTCAAGGGGAATTCCCAACTTCTCAGCTCTCTGCTCCGTGATGTCATCATGATGTCACAGTAAGGTCAGTTCTGCTCTGGAGCTGCTATGGTTTAGTATCTGCTATGAACTTATATCTGCTATGGGCTTCGCAGACCCCAAAACACAAGTCATTGATGTAGTGACATTTTAGCGTCTTTTTTCACAGAGGTCAATGTAAGGTCATCTGTTATACTGTGCTAATAAAAAGTATTTACCCCCCTCCATTGATTTTTCCATGTTGTTTTGGGTGATGGCATTGTTTCACAGGGGATTAAATTTGGTAAAACAAGACTGACAGGACCAATGATGGCATCACCCCCATATAACACAACCTCTAACATTTATATGAAATAACTGAGACCCAGACCAAGATGTGGGGTAAAGTGGGGGTCGGCCACAGCTTTTATTATTAACAATAAATTTGAGGACGTTGTCCGCTGGTTGGATAAACACATTGCAAGATAAACAGGTCACCCTGGGTGCCAGAACATTGCAGGCGCGATGGGCATGCTCCAGTTGTTTCCGGGTGATTTCACGAGCGGTAGAGACAAGATCCTCCTAGAACCGCCGCTGTGACATCTGGAACAGAACAAAATGATCAAAACAGGATGAACATAAAAACTCTGAAACAATTATCAACAAAATGACATTTAAGGCTATGTTCACACGCAAACTCAAAAACGTATGAAAATACGGAGCTGTTTTCAGGCGAAAATAACTCCTGATTTTCAGACTTTTTTTAACAACTCGCGTTTTTCGCGGCGTTCTTTACGGACATTTTTGGAGCTGTTTTTCAATGGAGTCAATGAAAAACGCCTCCACAAACGCCCCAAGAAATGACCTGCACTTCTTTTGACGAGCCGACATTTTACGCGCCGTATTTTGACAGCGACGCGTAAAATAAAGGCTCGTGGGAACAGAACATCGTAATTCCCATTGAAAGCAATGGGCAGATGTTTGTAGGCGTATTAGGGGCGATTTTTCAGGCGGAATTCGAGGCTTAAAACTCCCGAATTACGTCTGAAACCACTGCGTGTGAACATACCCTAACTCCTTAACAAGATGCCACATACATGTACGTGACAGTCATTAAGGGAAAGTATGGAGCGGGATCACGGGCTGAGCTCGCTCCATACTTAGCGGGTATTCGCTGTGTAATATAGCCAACACCTCACTGCAACGGACAGAATGAAAAATCACTTTGTCTTCCCGTTTAACCCCTTAGATGCCACAGTCAATCACGACCGCAGCATCTAAAGCATTAGAATGAGAGGGGCGACCCCCTCTGACGTGCCCTTGTGCCCCCACGATGCTCTAGCGGGATGCCGATGGTTATCATGGCAGCCCGGGGGCCTAATGAAGGGTCTGCCATCTTTGTTCTCCGGCAGGGCTTCATAGGTGGCTGTAAAAATCATGATATACTGCAATACTTTAGTATTGCAGTGGATCGTGTGAGCAATCCAATGATTGCTGGTTCAAGTCCACTAGGGGGACTTCTAAACTGAATTTTAAAAAGTTAAATAAAGTTTTTTGCAAATATCCCAAAAAATAATATTTAAATTTCTCAAAAATTCCCCCTCTTCCCATTTTTTCTCTAAAGTAATGTTGAACAACATATAAGTTAGAACAACTCATATCGCCGCGTTTGCAAAAGTCCGAACTATGAGGGTATGTTCACACGAGGTCATTAGGTCATTACGTCCGTAATTGACGGACGTATTTCGGCCGCAAGTACCGGACCGAACACAGTGCAATCATGTTTTCAGTACGAGACAGTTGTCCGGCAGCGAGGCAGGGACTCCTAGCGTCATACATAACTATAATGCTAGGAGACCGGCTCCCTGCACTGTGTTCGGTCCGGTACTTGCGGCCAAAATACGTCCGTCAATTACGGACCTAATGACCTCGTATGAACATACCCTTACAATCTAATGTTATCTAACCCACTCGCTGAACAGCTTAAAAAAAACAAAAAAAAATGTTTAAAACACCCAATTTGCTGTTTTTTGGTCACGTTAGTTTCCCCAAAAAATAGAATAAAAACTAGTCAAAAAGACGCACCCCAAAATGGTAACAACAAAAGCTCGCCTCGCAAAAAATAAGCCCTCACATCGCTCAATCAATGGAAACATAAAAAAGTTATGGCTCTCAGATTTTTGCGACGCAAAACTAATTTTTTTTAACAAATAGTTTTCCAAAGTGGTAAAACATGAAAAAATATAAAGTCGATATCACCGTAATCGTATTAATCCGTAGAATAAAGTGAACATGTAGTTATTACTGCACAATAGACGCCGTAAAAACGAAATCCCCCAGAAATGGCGCATTTGCTTTTTTTTTTTTTTTTGCTAATTTCACCCCACAAATAGTAATAAACTAAAATAAAAAAAACTACATTGGTCGTGTCATTAAGGAGTCAAATCAAGAGAGGGAGTGGGGGAGGGAAAGACGCCAAGCTGCAGGGTCCAAAGAGGACGAAGGGCATTACTATCTTATAGGGAGCTCTATAGCCCCCCTACCATGTGATCACTGGCCAATCCCTGTAGATCATGATGATGTGATGCCACCCCCCATTTATTTATGCTAAGGGCTTATTCAGACGAACGGGATATACGTCCGTGCAACGCGCGTGATTTTCACGCACAGACCTACCCCACCGTGCAGACATGTGCGTGATTTTTACGCTGCGTGAGTCCGTTGCGAAAAAGTCACTACATGTCCGTTCTTTGGGCGTTTTTCACGCATCACGCACCCATTGAAGTCAATGCCACACGGAAGCACTTCCGTGCGGACTGCATTTTTCACACAAGACTTGTTAAGTCTATGTAAATGAGTTGAGAAAACTTGGCCAAACAAGCACCAACCAGGAAGTGGATTTTCACTTGTTGGGTGTCACGGCACAGGGTGTGGACCCACTGGGCCGTACCGCGTAGCGGGAAAGCAGCTGGCCAACAAGGTACAAAACAATGTCTATAGTTCTGAACGGGTAGCTGAGGCAAAGTAGACAGTGGCAAGAACACGACTTGGCTTTCACAGCAGGTAACGATAGTACGGGATGCAGGGTATAGGCAGCAGGAACGGGTAACACTGGGAACTAGAAAACACTGGGAGACCTTTAGCAAGACAGACTAGGGTATACAATTCCCAGCTAGCTTGCCCGACAGACCCTATGAATGCCCCCACACTATAATGCCCCCACAGTTTAATGCCACCACACAGTATAGTGGCCCCCCATAGCTGCCCCCACACAGTATAATGCTCCCCATAGCAGCCCCCACACAGTATAATGCCCCTTATAGCTGACCACCACAGAATAATGTCCCCATAGTTGAACCCCTACAGTATAATGCGCCCATTGTTGCCCCTCACACTATAATGCCCCCCAGAGCTGCGCCAACAGTATAATGCCCCTATAGCTGCCCCCACAGTATATTGCCACCCATAGCTGCCACATAAAGTATAATGCCCCCCTACAGCATAAAGCCCCCATAGCTGTCTCATTCAGTATAATGCCCCCTCAGCAGCTGCCATATAACGCCCCCCCCTCCAATACCCAGTATAATGCCCCAATAAGTATGTACCTAATAGAAAACTTATAACATAATTACTTACCTATCCCCGTTCCCACGATGGGTGGAGGATCCTTCTCCTCTGCACTGTGCTGTGAGTGACTCGGCGCAGACAGGCTTAGGGGCCTGGTTGCATTTGCGACCCCTATAGCTACGCCACTGCCCTCATCTATAAAGAGCGTCTCTCTGGTGGAACCAGCACATCCGTGTATTACATAGAGGGTCAGTATTTGGTTCCCTGGTGGTCTTGGGTAAGGAAAATGTAATGACGGGGGTAGGGAAACGGACAAGTTAGCCCTAATCTACCCGCCACTCTGTCCCTGCCTACTTGCAACGACCCGCCCTAGGCGACGGGGTACAACTGGGCGGCGGTCCCTATGCTCAGTAAGTGCAAGAGACAAACAGACAAGGGAACACAAAGCAAAGGGAAATGGGGCAGTTGCCCACGGCAACACCTTGAGCAAAAAGAGTGGTGAACGAGCCGAGTCAAACCAGGAGTGCACGAGGTACCAAACGCAGAGCAGGAGAGTAGTCAGCAAGCCAGGGTCAGTATGGAGCAGGATCAAATAGTCAGAAGCTGTAGCTGGGCCAGGAAACCACACGAGAAGAATCACAAGCAAAGGAGGAACAGGAAAGGCAGGTATAAATAGACAGAGGGCGGGAGCTAGCTCCGTCTGGCCAGGCTGCGATAGGCTCTCCCACTCCTAAGCCTGCCATCCTGAGTGGTGGAAGCTGGAGTCAGTCTCAGAGACATAGACTCAGGTGCAGACTGATTACCTATGGGCGTATACACAGAAGTTGTGCCTGGCAGATCCTTTACAGTACCCCCCCTTTTATGAGGGGCCACCGGACCCTTTCTAAGTGGACCTGGTTTTTTGGGGAAACGAAGGTGGAACCTCCTGACCAATACCCCAGCGTGAACATCCCGGGCGGGTACCCAAGTCCTCTCCTCAGGCCCGTATCCTCTCCAATGGACCAGGTACTGGAGGGAGCCTTGGACTATCTTGCTGTCCACAATCTTGGCCACCTCGAATTCCACCCCCTCAGGGGTGAGAATGGGAACAGGAGGTTTCCTCGAGGGAGCCAAGGACGGGGAGCAGCGTTTAAGGAGGGAGGCATGAAACACGTCATGTATTCGAAAAGATGAGGGCAACTCCAGTCGGAAGGAGACAGGATTGAGGACTTCAATGACCTTATACGGCCCAATAAACCGGGGAGCAAACTTCTTGGACGGGACCTTAAGGCGAAGGTTCCTAGACGATAACCACACCAGATCCCCGACCATAAACAAGGGGTTCGCAGAACGTCTTCTATCAGCCTGAGTTTTTTGTACGCTCTGGGACGCCTCTAGGTTCTTCTGAACCTGGGCCCAGACTGTGCACAGTTCCCGATGAACGACCTCTACCTCGGGATTGTTGGAACTACCAGGTGAGACGGAGGAGAACCGTGGATTAAACCCAAAATTACAGAAAAAGGGGGAGACCCCTGACGAGTTACTGACCCGGTTATTAAGGGAAAATTCGGCGAGGGGAATGAATGAGACCCAATCATATTGACAGTCAGAGATAAAACACCTTAAATATTGTTCTAGAGATTGATTAGTCCTCTCAGTTTTACCATTAGTTTCAGGATGGAAGGCAGAGGAGAAGGACAGATCAATCTCCAACTTTTTACAGAAGGCTCTCCAAAACAATGAAACAAATTGTACCCCTCTGACCGAAACAATATTGACAGGGACCCCATGGAGACGCAGGATGTGTTTGACAAACAAGGTAGCTAACGTCTTGGCATTAGGTAGTTTCTTGAGGGGCACAAATTGGCACATCTTACTGAAGCGGTCTACTACCACCCACACCACCGACTTGCCTTGAGATGGAGGCAAATCGGTGATAAAATCCATGGAGATATGGGTCCAAGGTCTCTGGGGAATGGGCAAAGAACGTAGTAAGCCCGCTGGTCGAGACCTGGGAGTCTTGGACCTAGCACAAACCTCACAAGCGGCGAAGTAGGCCTTAACGTCTTTAGGCCACCAATAGTTTCTGGCAATGAGGTGTTTGGTACCCAGGACGCCTGGATGACCAGATAGTGCGGAGTCATGATTTTCCCTAAGTACCCTTAGCCGGTATTGCAGGGGAACAAACAGCTTGTCCTCAGGAAGGTTCCCGGGAGCTGAACCTTGATCAGCCGCAATTTCAGAGACTAAATCAGAATCAATAGAAGAAATGATTATACCAGGAGGCAAAATTCAAGCAGGATCTTCCTCCGAAGGAGGGCTGGCCACGAAGCTACGCGACAGTGCATCGGCCTTAATATTTTTAGACCCAGCCCTATAGGTAACCAAAAAGTTGAATCTGGTAAAAAATAGTGCCCATCGAGCTTGTCTCGGGTTTAGCCTCCGGGCAGATTCTAGGAAAACCAGATTCTTGTGGTCGGTAAGGACGTTACCTGGTGCCTAGCCCCCTCCAGGAAGTGGCGCCACTCTTCAAATGCCCATTTAATGGCTAAGAGTTTGCGGTTGCCAATATCATAGTTACTCTCAGTGTGCGAAAACTTCCTGGAGAAGTAGGCACAGGGACGGAGATGGGTGAGGGACCTGGTACAAGACAGCCCCCACTCCCACCTCGGATGCGTCAACTTCCACGATAAATGGCTCCATTTGGTTGGGCTGAACCAGCACCGTGGCCGAAATAAAGCACTTCTTAAGGACCTCAAAAGCCTGGACAGCCTCAGGGGGCCAGTGGAGGAGATCAGCACCTTTGCGAGTGAGGTCCGTAAGAGGCTTAGCGATGACCGAGAAGTTAGCAATAAATCTCCTGTAATAATTAGCGAACCCCAAGAAACACTGTAACGCCTTCAGGGAGGCAGGTTGGACCCATTCCGCCACAGCTTGGACCTTGGCGGGGTCCATGCAGAATTCATGAGGAGTGAGGATTTGACCCAAAAATGGTATCTCCTGTACCCCAAACAAACATATTTTGGTTTTCGCAAACAGTTTGTTTTCCCGAAGGACCTGGAGCACCTTCCTGACATGCTCAATGTGGGAGGACCAGTCCTTGGAAAACACCAGTATGTCATCAAGGTACACTACAAGAAATACCCCCAGGTAATCTCTTAAAATCTAACTTATGAAATTCTGGAAGACCGCAGGAGCATTACAAAACCCAAAGGGCATGACGAGGTATTCGAAATGACCTTCGGGCATGTTAAACGCAGTCTTCCACTCATCCCCCTCTTTGATGCGGATAAGGTTATACGCCCACCGTAGATCAAACTTAGAGAACCATTGGGCCCCCTGAACCTGATTAAAGAGACCAGGAATCAAAGGAAGGGGATACTGGTTCCTTACAGTGACCTTATTCAAGTTACGGTAGTCAATGCATGGCCTAAGACCACCATCCTTCTTCCCTACGTAGAAGAAGCCAGCACCTACCGGAGAAGTAGAGGGGCGAATGTAACCCTTGGCCAGGCATCCCTGGATATACTCTCTCATGGCTTCACGTTCGGGACAAGAAAGATTAAATATCCTACCCTTAGGGAGCTTAGCTCCTGGTACCAATTCGATAGCGCAATCGTATTCTCTATGAGGAGGTAACACTTCGCAGGCCTCCTTAGAGAAAACATTAGCAAAGTCCTGAACAAACTCAGGTAGCGTGTTCACCTCCTCAGGGGGAGAAATAGAATTAACAGAAAAACATGACGTCAAGCATTCATTACCCCATTTGGTAAGCTCCCCAGTATTCCAGTCAAACGTGGGATTATGCAACTGCAACCAGGGAAGGCCTAAAACCAAATCGGACGATAATCCCTGCATCAACAGTACAGAGCACTGCTCCAAATGCATGGAGCCAACAAGGAGTTCAAAAACAGGGGTATGCTGTGTAAAATAACCATTAGCAAGAGGAGTGGAGTCGATACCCACTACCGGGACAGGTTTAGGCAAATCAATTAAAGGCATAGCTAGAGATCTGGCAAATTCCACAGACATGATATTAGTAGAAGACCCTGAATCCACGAAGGCACTGCCGGTAGCAGACCTACCACCAAAAGAGACCTGAAAGGGAAGCAAGATTTTATTACGTTTCATATTTACGGGAAATACCTGTGCGCCCAAGTGACCTCCCCGATGATAACTTAGGCGCGGAAGTTTTCCGGCTGCTTATTCTTACGCCTAGGACAGTTGTTCACTTGATGCTTGTCATCTCCACAGTAGAAGCAGTGACCATTCTTCCTGCGGAACTCTCTATGTTGTCGGGGGGACACGGAGGCCCCGAGTTGCATAGGTACCTCCGAGTCTGCCGTGGAAGAGCGAAGCAACGGGACCTCGGGAGGCATCATGGGGGAGTCAGAGGGGAAAACACAAAAACGTTCAAGTTGTCGTTCCCTGAGACGTCGGTCAAGTCGTACCGCTAAAGCCATAACCTGGTCAAGGAAGTCAGAAGAGGGATAGCTAACTAGCAGGTCTTTCAGGGCGTTCGACAGACCCAACCTAAACTGGCACCTTAAGGCAGGGTCATTCCACCGAGAAGCTACGCACCACTTCCTAAAGTCAGAACAATACTCCTCAACAGGTCTCTTACCCTGACGTAAGTTCACCAGCTGACTCTCAGCAAAGGCAGTCCTGTCAGTCTCGTCATAAATGAGTCCGAGAGCAGAAAAGAAACGATCAACGGAGGAAAGTTCAGGGGCGTCAGGAGCCAAGGAGAAGGCCCACTCTTCGGGCCCTTCCTGGAGCCGGGACATAATAATACGCACCCGCTGGCTCTCAGAACCTGAGGAGTGAGGCTTTAAGCGAAAGTAGAGCCTACAACTCTCCCGAAAGGAGAGAAAAGTCCTCCGGTCCCCTGAGAACCGGTCAGGCAACTTGAGGTGGGGTTCAAGAGGTGAGGTGAGGGGCACTACCATGGTAGCGTCAGGCTGGTTGACCCTCTGAGCCAGGGCCTGGACCTGTAGGGAGAGACCCTGCATTTGCTGGGCCAGGGTCTCAAGGGGGTCCATAGTAGTGTCAGGGACCAGGGTAGACTAGGTATATGGGCTTGTGATTATGTAATGACGGGGGTAGGGAAACGGAGAAGTGAGCCCTAATCTACCCGCCACTCTGTCCCTGCCTACTTGCAACGACCCGCCGTAGGCGACGGGGTACAACTGGGCGGCGGTCCCTACGCTCAGTAAGTGCAAGAGACAAACAGACAAGGGAACACAAAGCAAAGGGAAATGGGGCAGTTGCCCACGGCAGCACCGTGAGCAACAAGATTGGTGAACGAGCCGAGTCAAAGCAGGAGTGCACGAGGTACCAAACGCAGAGCAGGAGAGTAGTCAGAAAGCCAGGGTCAGTATGGAGCAGGATCAAATAGTCAGAAGCTGTAGCTGGGCCAGGAAACCACACGAGAAGAATCACAAGCAAAGGAGGAACAGGAAAGGCAGGTATAAATAGACAGAGGGCGGGAGATAGCTCCGTCTGGCCAGGCTGCGATAGGCTCTCCCACTCCTAAGCCTGCCATCCTGAGTGGTGGAAGCTGGAGTCAGTCTCAGAGACATAGACTCGGGTGCAGACTGATTACCTATGGGCGTATACACAGAAGTTGTGCCTGGCAGATCCTTTACAGAAAAGGTAAATTGCTGTCTCCTTGGTGGTCTAATAGTTTACCATCCTCCACAGGCTCTAGTGGTGTGTCTGGCCGCTGACGGGAAGCTGAATGCAATATTCACATCGTGATCGAATTCCCTCCCCACCCACCATCGATCATACAGATCATGGAATAACATTCGCAACCCCTCAAAAACCTTAAATAAAAGTCAAGCGTACAATATAGTTGGAAGTAAAAGGCTGTGGTGTTTATTATGGGTAACATAAAAATATTAATAAATCTTTATAATCAACTTGAATGAATTAATAAATAAATAATTAAATAAATAATGTCCAATAATGAAACGTCCAATAAACAAGCACTTGTCCACACAGCATTAGCTGCTAGACAACCCACTAACAAACTCCGTGACGGGGATTCTGTCCTTGAACAAGGGAGGGTGGGCGGGAATTCTGTCCTTGAACAAGGGAGGGTGGGCGGGAATTCTGTCCTTGAACAACGGAGGGTGGGCGGGAATTCTGTCCTTGAACAAGGGAGGGTGAGCGGGAATTCTGTCCTTGAACAAGGGAGGGTGGGCGGGAATTCTGTCCTTGAACAAGGCGGGGCGGGGCTGCTTCAAACAGCTTCTTCAGACAATCTGCTGATCGGACCAGACATCCTTTTATCCTCCAGGATTTCCCGCCGCTCAGCTCCTCAAACCAATCCCTGGACTGTTGCCAACATCTGCCTGGTCACAAGGTCAAACCTGAGGAAACTTCTAGAACAAGGTAAATACCGTAAAGCCACACCCCAAAGAAGGGTTGTGAGAAGACACCAAAAGACAAAATAGGGGGAAAAGCAGAATATAGGAAAAACAAGGGAACAGAATAAGGGAAAAGAAAGAAGAAAAAAGGGTAAAAGGGGATGCGAAGTGATCCCATGTGTCCCCCACGCTATTCGCTCTAAAGGGGGGGCCTCTCATTAGGTTTAATAAGGGGCCGCCAGGCTCCCCTGAGTCCGGACTATCACGTGTACACATTTTGTAGCAAGATTTTTTTATTGATAAAATGTACGTCTTATAGTGTAAAAAATATATTTATATTTTTCATAAATCTGAATTTTGCTACAAAAACATTGAGACGTTCTTATTCCTCCAGGTTCATGAGGACAGATCTATGGAAGACTCAGGATTATTATTATTATTGACAGTAATGAAGACAAAACCAGGTTTCAGGTGGTAGAAAATGACTTTACTAAACCGTTTTATAAGCCAACAAACAAGGACCATGAGAATAGTAAACAGTCCGCTGCTTCTCTCTCCTTGTGGTAAGATGATATTTGGGAGAAAGGTTGGAGGTGGTGGATGTCTCGGCACTTGGTTGTATAACCGGAGCTTCTGCAGTTTGAGATGTTCCTGCTCGGCTGTGACGTGCCATTCCACCTCGCTGTAGAGTCCGCTGGTTATAAACGGATCTTGTAGATCTTTCTCCCTGATGTAAGTTGTTTTTTGGAGAAAGCTTGGAGCTGGTAGATTTCGTGGCATTTCTAGAGCCTTTGCAGTTTGAGATGTTCCTGCTCGGCTGTGACTTGCTATTCCACCTCGCTGTAGAGTCCGCTGGTTATAAACGGTTCTTGTAGCTCTTTCCCCCTGATGTAAGATGATATTTGGGAGAAAGGTTGGAGCTGGTGGAGTGGTCGCCATCTCTGGAGTTAAGCAGTTTAGGATGTTCCCAGAGAAGTTCCTGCTCGGCTGTGACGTGCCATTCCACCTCATCTGTAGTGTCCATTGTTTATAAATGGTTCTTCTCGCTCTTGGAGATGGTGAAGCTTTTCCAGGTAATTGTTATAGATAAACTCTAAGAAAAGAAACAAATATCCACATTATAAACCCCATGATTGTAGAGATGAATAATAATGTTATTACGAGGTCTGGTATACGAGGAGATAATGAGGTGACGTCTACTGACCTGCATATTCTGATAGTAGCTCAATACATTCACCAGAATGAGGACCAACATCGACCACTCTATGATCTTTGATGTCATTTCACTGATCTGTTAAAAAAATATCAAAATTAATATAGAAAAAATTGCGCAAAACAAGAACTTTCCGCCCCAGCCGAGGTTTAATGTTTATTACATGGAGTCATGTGACTGACGGCGATGCCAAAATGGACCTGACCCATTGTCATATGACACCATATCCATTACATTGCGGACGTCACGATCACCATGGTGCTGAGAACGAGCACAAAGATTATAGGTCCAATTGTTTTCCTATAGAACGGCTTCTAGGGGTACAAATAAAATCTATACAATAATCCAGAATAATCTCATTAATACCGGATTAAAGGAATTTTACATCGACTGGTTTGTACCAGCAGCTCAGCATGTCAATAACTTGATATTATGTATGAGATATACTGTACATACCTTTACACACTGATCTCCAGCGCAGAGGTGGGTGTATACGGATACCTTATTTCCAATGACTGGTAATTTATTATATAGGAAAATAAAGTTTCTTATGTTTAGTAAGTGTCTTATAGGATTTACTACACTTTTATGTAAGATAAATGTTAATATAATACATATATAGCAATGACAGTACCGCTGCTTTCTATTCTGCATCTTCCTGCAAGAAGCTGAACAATGTTACCAGATGACGCTGTGTTACACCAGCATGTCGCCATCTGACGGCAGAGATCAGAAAATGAAGGGAAATGATCACCTCTGGATATGAAGTTTTCTACATGTGAACCTAAAGACAAGGACGGTTGGATTCCATTCAAATATTATTTAAGAAAGGATACATGAAACCACTAAGGTCACGGCCATTATGCAGGACGCCAGTCTGAAATGGCTGATGAAGTTTCGGCTTTCGGACAATTTGTATAGGAGTATGGACTGCCAAAGGTTGTAAAGGCTGCCAAACCCGAATGCAATGCAAGCATTAATCCGGTGAGTTATTGGATAATAGTAGGTCTAGAAAACAAGCAGACAGAGGTTAGAGCAAATCTTATGGAACTAATCACTAATTTACCCCCAGAACTTCCCAATAAATCCTAATTAACGTGTTCTGATATAATAACCCCGGAGACATAATGGATATAGAGGGGGGTCTCCTGCTTCCCTATTAGACAGAGCAGAAAGCCACTAACAAAAAATGGCTTCTGCTCTTGGGGGATTGAGGACACACATCTATTACATGGCCGTCCATTCATTCTAATAAGCCATGTAGTACCACTTTAGTGTGTGGCCACTCGGTGATAACCGCTGATCATGATCACCAGGGGTTCAGCTGCCGGACCTACAGTAATTAGCTAATTGCCAGCGGGTCCCTATTTAGTGAAGATGGGACAACCCTATCAACGTAAAACATTTATTAACTTACCGAGAATGTAGCCATCATGGCTGTCCCGACGCATGATGACCATCCAATTGCCAGGAGGATCTTTTGAACCAAGGCCTGACGATCCCCAAAGGCTTCAGCATGGAGCATGATGTACTTATAGTGTAGAAACGTCAGGCCCAGAGCTGAAAAAGAGCAAATGAGCCGAATTAATCCTGTACCACGTGTAAAACCACCTAATAACATCTATGAAACGCGGACCAAATGCTAAACCCAACAAGAAACCTTCAATAACAGACGGGAACATTTATCTACATCGTCTAATCCGGACAATTATTATCAGTTGAAATTAACAAAACTTTATTTTTATTTTTTAGAAAATTCTGATTACTACTGCAGACTGAGATGGGGCCAGGGTGCGACTGATGCCAAGTCTGAGTCATGTCTGACAGTCTGGTTGCTAGGGATACACTACCTAACAACCACAGTCTTGTCCAGCAATGAGTCCCCTAGCAACCAGCCTGCATCTCTCACTGACGTAGTAATCACATTTTTGTAAAAAATAAATGTAGGTTTGACCCCAGAGTAATATAATCAGATATAAGACTTTTTATAATAACCCGCCATCCCCCAGAAGTAAGAGCATATTATAATCACTTCCGTGATATTTACTTACAGGCAATGGCCATTCCTATGAATCCTATTCTAAACAGGATATTTTCGGGAAAGAAATTTCCCGTTTCACTGTAAAAGAAAAAGAAAAACGCTCAATGTTAAATAATATAGAAAAATTGTCAGAATTGTTTCATCTTAATAATCAGCAGTCAGATAATAATCTATAGGACTGAGGAGATGCGTTTCTCTGTCCTCTTGCGGCCCCTCTGGGTAATGGAAGCCATTTTGTTAATTAGATATTTCCTCCTTATTTAAGTAATTACCTTATACATTCCCAAACTATAAAAGTCGTGTAATTCTCCATCTTACCTGATGTACATCAGTGGGGGGGCATGGCTGTTGATAACAGTCAGGGTGTAGCTACCAGAGAGCCAGGCCACACACCAAAAGGCCAAGAAGATGGTGAAGAATCCCAGTCCATTGATTTCCATAATAATGAAAAGTCGCCAATCAATTAGAAAATCGCGCTCTGTGTCAATTCACAGAAAGTAAGACCGTGCAGCTGTCAGGGGAATATTTATAACCTCTCATCATCTCTCTGTGACATCATAGCTCCGTGATGTCATCATGATGTCACAGTAAGGTCAGTTCTGCTGCTGTCAAGGGGAATTCCCAACTTCTCAGCTCTCTGTGACATCATAGCTCCGTGATGTCATCATGATGTCACAGTAAGGTCAGTTCTGCTCTGGAGCTGCCATGGTTTAGTATCTGCTATGAACTTATATCTGCTATGGGCTTCGCAGACCCCAGAACACAAGTCATTGATGTAGTGACATTTTAGCGTCTTTTTTCACAGAGGTCAATGTAAGGTCATCTGTTATACTGTGCTAATAAAAAGTATTTACCCCCCTCCATTGATTTTTACATGTTGTTTTGGGTGATGGCATTGTATCACAGGGGATTACATTTGGTAAAACAAGACTGACAGGACCAATGATGACATCACCCCCACATAACACAACCTCTAACATTTATATGAAATAACTGAGACCCAGACCAAGATGTGGGGTAAAGTGGGGGTCGGCCACAGCTTTTATTATTAACAATAAATTTGAGGACGTTGTCCGCTGGTTGGATAAACACATTGCAAGATAAACAGGTCACCCTGGGTGCCAGAACATTGCAGGCGCGATGGGCATGCTCCAGTTGTTTCCGGGTGATTTCACGAACGGTAGAGACAAGATCCTCCTAGAACCGCCGCTGTGACATCTGGAACAGAACAAAATGATCAAAACAGGATGAACATAAAAACTCTGAAACAATTATCAACAAAATGACATTTAAGGCTATGTTCACACGCAAACTCAAAAACGTCTGAAAATACGGAGCGGTTTTCAGGCGAAAATAACTCCTGATTTTCAGACTTTTTTTAACAACTCGCGTTTTTCGCGGCGTTCTTTACGGACGTTTTTGGAGCTGTTTTTCAATGGAGTCAATGAAAAACACCTTCACAAACGCCCCAAGAAATGACCTGCACTTCTTTTGACGAGCCGTCATTTTACGCGCCGTATTTTGACAGCGACGCGTAAAATAAAGGCTTGTGGGAACAGAACATCGTAATTCTCATTGAAAGCAATGGCCAGATGTTTGTAGGCGTATTATGGGTGTTTTTTAATGCGTAATTCGAGGCTTAAAACTCCCGAATTACGTCTGAAACCACTGCGTGTGAACATACCCTAACTCCTTAACAAGATGCCACATACATGTACGTGGCAGTCGTTAAGGGGAAGTATGGAGCGGGGTCACGGGCTGAGCTCGCTCCATACTTAGCGGGTATTCGCTGTGTAATATAGCCAACACCTCACTGCAACGGACAGAATCAAAAATCACTTTGAGTCTTCCCGTTTAACCCCTTAGATACCACAGTCAATCACGACCGCAGCATCTAAAGCATTAGAATGAGAGGGGCGACCCCCATTGACGTGCCCTTGTGCCCCCACGATGCTATAGCGGGATGCCGATGGTTATCATGGCAGCCCGGGGGCCTAATGAAGGGTCTGCCATCTTTGTTCTCCGGCAGGGCTTCATAGGTGGCTGTAAAAATCATGATATACTGCAATACGTTAGTATTGCAGTGGATCGTGTGAGCAATCCAATAATCGCTGGTTCAAGTCCACTCGGGGGACTTCTAAACTGAATTTTAAAAAGTAAAATAAGACCACAGTTCGCTTCGTCCCAGACAAGTAATCTTTAAGCTGTTGGATTACAATGACAAGGTGGCACTCATGAAAGCTTTCCGCAGCAGATCGCGTCCTTTGGAAATAATGGGCATGAAAGTGCTACTTTTTGAGGATTTCTCTGCGGAGGTTGCAAAACGAAGGCAGGCTTTCAGCAAGATCTGCACCGCGCTGTTCCAAGCTAAAATACGCTTTAACCTGCAGTACCCAGCCATCTTACGGGTGTTTCAAGAGAACGGGCGGAACAAGGTTTTCACCACGCCACAGGAAGCGGTGGACGCACTTACAGAGCTTTGCAGGCACAGACCCCAGCAAGAAGAGGAGCGTCACAGTCCAGCATACAGTCCAAATCGCAAGTCAAGAGAAGCCAAACGGAACCGACAAAATATGGAGCGAACCTGGGCAGAAGCTTTAATGCCCACACCAGGAAGATCCCGGGGGGGTCGAGCCGGAAATTGAGGGGACTCTCCGAAGCCGCAGAGTCGAATGCGGGACCGCACCCGATCTACGTCTCCTGATTGACGGACGAAGTTCTTTTCAGCACCATTTTATTTAAGCTGATGTGATGATGATTTTGTGGACGCTGTAGACCAATTGCAGATTCCGACCGGCTACAGATAAGTTTGCAGATAATTTGAACGTTTTGAGGGCGATATTTGGCGGTTTTATACGGCACTCTGTACCGGTCAACAGCTGACCTAATGTTATAATGTTACAATGTTGAAATTTATGCATTTTTGATATTTCCCTGCATTCTCGCTACAGGAGATTAGTGAGTGAGTTAGATCAGGTTCTGAGATTTTTCCTTGTGGGCGGGATCGACCGGGAATGAGACAATGCCTCCCCCACGCAAGGGATTAGTTATATCTGCCACAGATGGCATACTGGGGGAAGTTGCGGTAGGAGATCTGGGAAAAGGAGGCATGGAAACCTAGAGGCGAAACAAGATTTATGTGGATATGTGAGGATATAATCCAAACGGACTCTAGGGTGTTAAACCGACGATATGAGAATGTATAAATGTGTGCACAGGTGACAAAGGGGTAAGAGGTGGTAAGGGCAGGTGCTGCTTCCTCATTGAAGGAGACATATATGCAGGTCTGGGGGGGAGGGGGAGGGAGGGGCGTGATTTGACACAACAGAAAAAAGTGAAGTCACTTACACCAGTGGGTATTAAGGGGCTGATAACCCTTGCCGTAGGTGATTTTATGGTTTTGTTAGATAAGGGCCGGATGGCCTTGACATGGAGTTTGGTTCTGGTTTATAAGCCGGGTTTTGGTTATGTTATTAATGTTTATACATGGCTCTTGGAAAAAGGCGGATCTGACTCCCCGAACCTATCACGACTTTTAGGCACTTTAGCTCATTTTATGCACGGCCCAATAACATGAAAATAGTCTCTTGGAACGTTAAAGGGCTGAGATCCCCACAGAAACGGACCAAACTTTTGCGACACATGAAACGATTGCACCCAGATGTGGCCCTATTACAGGAAACTCACCTTACCGAGCCAGAGTTTAAGTATTTGCAAAAATTCTGGGTGGGTCAGGTTTTTGGCTCGTCGGCAAGGGAGGGTAAGGCGGGAGTTATAATTTTGGTACATAAAAATTTAGCGTTTACGCTGGTGTCCCAGGAACGGGATGACGAGGGCCGTTGGATCCATCTAGTGATGGAACATGCAGGGGAAACTATCAGTATTCATAATGTGTATGGCCCAAATACGGTTAACACAGGTTTTTTTGGTCATTTGGAAACCCAACTCCAGCAGGATCGCACTAGGTTTTTGATTCTGGGGGGAGACCTTAACACTGTGAGGTCTTCAAAGGCAGATAGGAGCGCAGGGACTAGTTCGCAGAGAAATAGAGATAAGATCTTGCCCGACTTTTTAAGACACACGGCCCTAATAGATGCGTGGAGGAGTCTACACCCAGATGCGCGGGAATATACACATTTCTCCCATGTTCATCAGTCATGGTCGCGTATTGATTACTTGCTAGTTAATGACGCATTATCGCGACGATTACGTGAAGCGGCGATTGAAGATCTAGTTATTTCGGACCATGCCCAGGTTACCATTACCTTGGCCGACACAGTAGCTAGAGGAACGGATTTTATCTGGAGGTTTCCCGCCTTTCTGGCAAAGGATGAGGGCTTTATACAGAACCTTAAGGGGTGGTGGATGGAATTTGATGGGGATAATGTATCGCATCGTTCAGAACCATCATTGTATTGGCGTACAGCTAAAGTGGTAATAAGGGGGAAAGTTATGCAATTTATGTCTAATCTTAAACGCAAGACGACCGAAGGATACAAGGCAGCGAGCGACAGATTACGGCGTGCATACACAGCATTTCTACACTCTCCATCACCGCCATTGGGGGAGAAATGGAGGGAAGCCAAGCGACAGTTTGATCAGTGGTTAGACAAAAGAGAGAGTATTTACCGGTCCCAATTTGATGCCGATCTAATGCGTTTCGGCAATAAAGCGGGCAAATTATTAGCGCGATTAGCGAAGGGGAGGTATGCACCGTCACACATTTCCACACTTAACGAATCTAATGGAACTTCTACCTCAGACCCCAAAAAAATCAACACCATATTAAGTAAATACTACCAAGCCCTTTACTCAGAAACTCCCATAGATCTCCAAAAAGGGAGGGAATTTTTGGAGAAGGTGAAGCTGCCAGGGCTCACTCAGGAGCAGAACGGTCACTTGAGCGCAGAGATTACATTAGAGGAAGTTCGGAGCGCCATTAAGACCTTATCTAACGGAAAGGCCCCGGGTCCGGATGGATTCACAGGAGAGTTTTTTAAATCTCTGAGAGAAGAAATCAGCCCTACCTTGGTGGCATACTATAATATTTTACTAAGGACGGGTGCTTTACCAGCAGAGGCCAAAGTAGCGCATATAAAGGTGTTACCCAAGAAGGGGAAGAATCCTCTTGACCCGGGGTCGTACCGTCCCATTTCACTGATAGACCAAGATCAGAAATTGCTCACAAAAATTTTGACCAATCGGCTGGCTATTTATCTACCCACACTGGTGGGAAAATCACAAGTAGGATTTGTAAAGGGCAGGGCAGCATTGACGAATCTACGCAAAGTGTTGACGGTGCTAGAAATAGTCGGGCACGATCCCCAGCCAGGTACCAGCCGGCACTATTAGCGTTAGACGCAGAGAAAGCCTTTGATAACATACAATGGGAATGGCTGGGGATGGTGCTGGACAAAATGAACGTTCAGGGAGACTTCCGGGTCTTCCTGAAGGGTGTCCACAATAACCCGCAGGCACGGGTTCACTCCTCAGGGTTCCTGTCGGATCCCTTCCAATCACATAAAGGAACACGACAGGGTTGTCCCCTGTCGCCCCTGTTATTCAATCTCGCATTGGGACCTATGGCTAGATTTCTGGAGAAATCGGATATGTTCAGAGGCATTCAAGTAGGGTCTCGGGCAGTGAAGTTAGCCCTGTTCGCTGATGACGTTATACTTTTTATGTCAAATCCTCAAGAGCATTTAAGGACAGTTTTTCAATTTTTGCAGGAATTTGGGCAATGCTCGGGATATAAAGTCAACCTAGCTAAAAGCGAACTGCTGGAGTTGGGCAGGCCATTGCCTAAGACCTTTTGGCAATCCTTGGGGTGTGGGATATCCCCGGTTGAACATTGCATTACTTATCTGGGTATCAGAATAGGGAGGGTGCCGGACACCCTGTATGGCCTAAATTATCCCCCGTTAATTAAAAAAATACAAGCGGAACTCACTAGATGGGGCCAATTGCCGTTGTCTCTCCTGGGAAGGTGCCACCTGATTAAGATGGTTAGTTTCCCCAGATTGCTATACCCCTTTCAAACAATCCCTCTCTTATTGAAGCATGTGGATGTCTCTAAACTTTTGGCCTCATTCACTAAATTTATATGGGCAGGAAAAAGGCCTCGCATAGCACTTACCAAGCTTATGATGGGCAAACAAGAAGGGGGTGTGAACTTTCTGAATGTCAGGGGTTATAACGTGGCCTGTCTCTTTCGTCATGTAGTAGATTGGCTTCACGAAACTAGTAATTATTCCAACTTAGATCTGGAGGGGGAGTATGCCTCACCCTGGAACCTGAAAGCTTTGTTACATTGTAGAGTTGCTTCTCTTCCGTGCCGTCTCAAAACCTCCATTGTATTGAGAGATACAGTCCTAGCTTGGAAAGTGGTACGTAAGCAGTTTGGGTTACCTCACCTGGTATCGAAATATATGGCGTTGAGCGGACACCCGGAATTTTTACCGGGAGTAGGCAAGGGGGACGGATTTGCCTCATGGGGGAGGGTAGGAATTCACAACGCAGGGGATCTTATGCACATAGAGGAAAGGAGGTGGTTAACTGGGGAGGAAATCACCACTAAACTCAGACCCATAGCAGGTAGGGTCAATTTTTTACAAATACTTCAGGTACGAGCATTTTCACACCTCCAGGCTCAGGGATTTGAGTATGGAAGCTACCTCGCACACTTTAGATGAGGTCATAGGTCCAACAACTGGGCGAGCGACCATTTCAGGGTTGTATAGAGCACTGAGAGATGGTTTTGTTCGTCCGTAATCAAGGATTAGTTTCAAAAACTGGGAACGGTGGACCCAAGATCCAGGTATAGGAGAGATCATACTGGGGGGTTGGGAGATGGTACGGAAGAGTGTTATAAATGAGAGCTGGAGGGAAACCTATTTTAAGTTGATGCATGCAGCTATATATGGCTTTAATATTTTGCCTTCACAATCCTTCCTGTCCCAAGTGCAATACACCACTGACGAATTTGTGGCATGGAGTGTTGGGGGGCGTACATACGATACGATTTTGGGGGATGGTACAAAAATATATTGAGGATCATTGGAAAGCGAACCTCCCAATGACGCCTCAAGCGCTACTATTCCATCAGGCGCGGCCGCCGGAGGAAGAGGGTGCTCGAGGAGTGAGATCACGTCCAGTGCTGGTGCACACGATTTTACTGGTAGCCTTGAGATGCCTGCTGAGTAAATGGTTGGAGGCAGACACGCCGGGGTTAGAACTGATTGTGTCACGGCTAAAACAGTTATTAGTTCTTGAGAGGGTGGAGGTGGAAAGGCGGAAGGAAACGGGAACCAAGAAGCTATTTGATAAGTGGCAAATATTCAAAGAATCGCAGTGTACAGCAGCCGAAATAGCGGAAATTGTTAAGCCTTTCCAGCACACAAAGTGGTATTATACGCAGCTCTTGGCAGGCACTTTAGGGGGGTTGCAACTTTGAACTAGTTGGGGGATAAATGATAAGTAGAAACTCATTGATGACCTAAGTCGTGTCGGGGTTGGGGGAAGTCATGTTTTCGGTCCATATGAAGATCGACACTTATGCCATGTTTATATGTTTATATGTTATGTTATGTTGAATTTAATTCAAAGTTAATCCCATGACAGCTGCGCACTCATGATGTAACTTTTACGTGGAATGTTTGTAAGAAAATGTGAAAACTGACAATAAAAAGGATATTTAAAAAATAAGTAAAATAAAGTTTTTTACAAATATCCCCAAAAATAATATTTACATTTCTAAAAAATTCCCTCTTCCCATTTTTTCTGTAGAGTAATGTTAAACAACATATAAGTTAGCATAACTGATATCGCCGCGTTTGCAAAAGTCCGAACTATTACAATCTGATGTTATCTAACCCACTCGCTGAACACGTTAGTTTCCCCAAAAAGTAGAATAAAAACTAGTCAAAAAGTCGCACCCCAAAATTGTAACAACAAAAGCTCGCCTCGCAAAAAATAAGCCCTCACATCGCTCAATCAACGGAAACATAAAAAAGTTATGGCTCTCAGATTTTGGTGACACAAAACAAATTTTTTTAACAAATAGTTTTACAAAGTGGTAAAACATGAAAAAATATAAATTCGATATCGCCGTAATCGTATTAATCCGTAGAATAAAGTGAACATGTAGTTATTACCGCACGATAGACGCCGTAAAAACGAAATCCCCCAGAAAATGGGGCATTTGTTTTTTTTTTTTTTTTGCTAATTTCACCTCAAAAATAGTAATAAATGAAAATAAAAAAACGAAATTGGTCGTGTCATTAAGGAGTCAAATCAAGAGAGGGAGTGGGGGAGGGAAAGACGCCAAGCTGCAGGGCCCAAAGAGGACGAAGGGCATTACTATCTTATAGGGAGCTCTATAGCCCCCCTACCATGTGATCACTGGCCAATCCCTGTAGATCAGGATGATTTGATGCCACCCCCCATTTATTTATTCTTAAAGTGACCCCGCCAGTCAAAGCTCCCAACCGTATGCCCCTGGGGAGCTGAAAAGCTCTATACAGTGATCTGCATGTAATATAATTATTAACCCCTTGATGTTGCAACCAATTTTGTCGGTTAAGCTGCAAATAATTTTTTCCGCTTTTGTCTCCCTTCATTGTGACCATTTTGCAGTACATTTAAATTAGCATTTAAAGGAGCACTCCACTTTATTGTTTTATTGCACCCTCCATTTGTACATTGGTGTTTCACTGGAGTGCTGTGTGTAGAAATACTTACCGATCCCCGAATCCTGTCGTTTTCCGGGTCCATTCTGACCTGGTCTAGAATCACTGCTGTTCAGAATTCCTGGAAGTCAATGCATTCCTATGGAGCCTCGTTGTGGCCTCGTTGTGGCCTCGTTCTGGCCTCGTTCTGGCCCCGTTCTGGCCTCGTTGTGGCCTCGTTCTGGCCTCGTTCTGGCCTCGTTCTGGCTTCCATAGGAATGCATTGAGAGCCTGAGTTCCGGTTTATTCAAAAGCACAGTGACTTCAGACAAGTCTGGGGGAAGGTCACGTGAGCGGCGTTGGACCCGAAAAATACAAGATGTGGGGATCGGTAAGTATTTTGCTCACAGCACCCCACTGAAACACCAATGTACAAAAGGAGGGTGCAATAAAAAAATAAAGCGGAGTGCTCCAATAATTTATCTTTATTTTTATTGTTTTTTGAAATTTTTTAAGCCCTTCATCATTCACCATAAATAAGATGTTATTGTTTGCGTCAGAAAACTGTTATTGGGGTCAGTAGCTGTCACTATTATTGGGGTCAGTAGCTGTCACTATTATTGGGGTCAGTAGCTGTCACTGTTATCGGGGTCAGTAGCTGTCACTATTATTGGGGTCAGTAGCTGTCACTATAATTGGGGTCAGTAGCTGTCACTATTATTGGGGTCAGTAGCTGTCACTATTATTGGGGTCAGTAGCTGTCACTGTTATTGGGGTCAGTAGCTGTCACTGTTATTGGGGTCAGTAGCTGTCACTATTATTGGGGTCAGTAGCTGTCACTATTATTGGGGTCAGTAGCTGTCACTATTATTGGGGTCAGTAGCTGTCACTATTATTAGGGTCAATAGCTGTCACTATTATTGGCGTCAGTAGCTGTCACTATTATTGGGGTCAGTAGCTTTCACTGTTATTGGGGTCAGTAGCTGTCACTATTATTGGGGTCAATAGCTGTCACTATTATTGGGTCAGTAGCTGTCACTATTATTGGGGTCAGTAGCTGTCACTGTTATTGGGGTCAGTAGCTGTCACTGTTATTGGGGTCAGTAGCTGTCACTGTTATTGGGGTCAGTAGCTGTCACTATTATTGGGGTCAGTAGCTGTCACTATTATTGGGGTCAGTAGCTGTCACTATTATTGGGGTCAGTAGCTGTCACTATTATTGGGGTCAGTAGCTGTCACTATTATTGGGGTCAGTAGCTGTCACTGTTATTGGGGTCAGTAGCTGTCACTGTTATTGGGGTCAGTAGCTGTCACTGTTATTGGGGTCAGTAGCTGTCACTATTATTGGGGTCAGTAGCTGTCACTATTATTGGGGTCAGTAGCTGTCACTATTATTGGGGTCAGTAGCTGTCACTATTATTGGGGTCAGTAGCTGTCACTATTATTGGGGTCAGTAGCTGTCACTGTTATTGGGGTCAGTAGCTGTCACTGTTATTGGGGTCAGTAGCTGTCACTATTGGGGTCAGTAGCTGTCACTGTTATTGGGGTCAGTAGCTGTCACTGTTATTGGGGTCAGTAGCTGTCACTGTTATTGGGATCAGTAGCTGTCACTATTATTGGGGTCAGTAGCTGTCACTGTTATTGGGGTCAGTAGTTGTCACTATTATTGGGGTCAGTAGCTGTCACTATTATTGGGGTCAGTAGCTGTCACTATTATTGGGGTCAGTAGCTGTCACTATTATTGGAGTCAGTAGCTGTCACTATAATGGTGGCAGTAGTTGTTACCTCTAGGGGATCTGGCTGTTACTGCATGGTGGGCTATGGTTCTCACTTATCAGACTCTCCAATCTACCTACCAACTCTCATCTTTTGAATTGGTTGCCATGGTTACTTCTGGGAAGATGTGGAGTCGAAAAATTAGCAGGTTTCCCCCCATTCTTTTTGGATTGGGGCAGCAACGGAGGCGGTGGCATGGGGATTGGGTGAGGAAGTGGTAAAGCGGATAGGTCGATGGGATTCCCGCCGTTTCCAGCTGTATGTGCGCCCTCAGTTTATATGATAGTCCAGTCGTAATCCCTCCTTCTCTACACTCCCTCCTGCAAACCCTCGTCACTTTTTCTCTCCTCCTCCATGTTTCGCTTGCATCCTTACTCATTTTGTTAATCAGTGGTTTTATTTTTCAGGACCCGCGGGCCGATTGGTGTGGATCGTCGGGCATTCCGACGTTCATTGGGGGGCGGAGCGGGCGGATGTTCGTCCGGACGGGCGGCAGTTGTGTTTTCGGCGGGAGGATGTAGTCGTGCGGTGGCTGGGGAGTAGGGGGATGCTGTGGAGTCGGGTGTTGCCGGACGTGCATCGGTTTGCACTGATGGACAGGGCCCCGGATGTCTTGGTGTTACATGTCGGGGGTAACGATTTGGGTAGTCGTCCTTTTCGTGAGTTGATCAGGGATATAAAATACGATCTACTCAGGTTATGGTCCGTTTTCCCGGGTATTAAGGTGGTGTGGTCAGAGATTGTCCCGCGGAAGGTTTGGCGGCATGCAAGATCGGTGCCGCGGTTAAATAAAGCCAGGGTTAAGGTTAATCGGGATGGCCAGGGTAATTATTGGCTAGGTGATGGTGTGCACCTGACGGCCGTGGGGATTGACCTGTGGACTCTGCGCCTGCAGGAAGGTATCGAAAGGGCCCTCTTGTTGGGTGGGGGCTCGCATACTTAAAGGTGTCTAAGTATGTTCGTGTGGCGGATTGGGGGTCCTTGGAGTTGGTGGTAAATTACTGTGGGGGGGGGGATTCATAGGGGGTATGGTCCCTCCCCAATTTATTATGGTTGGTAGTCTGGTCAATTTGGGCTCCTGCTGGGTGGTGTCCCGAGGAGTGGTCAATTTGGGCTCCCGCTGGGTGGAGTCCCGGGGAGTGGTTGCGGTTGAGGTCAGCCAACTGCAGGTATAACGGTTCCCCTGAGCCAGTAGGGTGACGGCTGGGAGTAAAATACAATGCAGGTGGGCTGTTTCGTGACAGACTTTTGTAGCTCCAAGGACTCCCCTTCTATTGTTACTATTATTTGTAAATTGTTGTTCTTGATGTTTGTTTGTAAATAAAATGGCTGCTGTGGCCAAATTTATCCAACCCAAGTGTCTGAGTCTTATTAGAGGGACAGGGGGTTTGGGAAAAGGTATGGCCATTAATGGGGAAGGTGAGTAGGTGAAGCCACTTCCCCCCGGTAGGAGTGTACGCACTCTACAGTCCCCTGATCAAGTACAGGCTGGACCCGGCAGAATGCCATAGGGGGAGGCCACCATGAACAGGGATGTAGGAAGGGAAGGAGTTAAGGAGTTAGGGGTGTGGTTAGGAAGGGGCGTATGTGAGTGGGGCGAGGTCAGGTTACTTAAGGGTAGGAGAGAGGAAGGACGCCGCCATCTTTAGTTAACAGCACAGGGAAGCTTGTCCCACCCTCCCTCCCAAAATGTTGTGTTCGTCTGTGTTGGTTATTTTGGTATTTCGCTTTGTTGCTCGTTGTTTTTGTTTTTCCGCAGGTACCAGAGGATGCTGTGGAACAGTTTTGCAATGTCGCAGCAGTTGTATGGCGGATTGGGGGTCCTTGGAGTTGGTGGTAAATTACTGTGGGGGGGGGATTCATAGGGGGTATGGTCCATCCCCAATTTATTATGGTTGGTAGTCTGGTCAATTTGGGCTCCTGCTGGGTGGTGTCCCGAGGAGTTGTCAATTTGGGATCCCGCTGGGTGGAGTCCCGGGGAGTGGTTGCGGTTGAGGTCAGCCAACTGCAGGTATAACGGTGCCCCTGAGCCAGTAGGGTGACGGCTGGGAGTAAAATACTATGCAGTTGGGCTGTTTCGTGACAGACTTTTGTAGCTCCAAGGACTCCCCTTCCATTGTTATTATTATTTGTAAATTGTTGTTCTTGATGTTTGTTTGTAAATAAAATGGCTGCTGTGGCCAAATTTATCCAACCCAAGTGTCTGAGTCTTATTAGAGGGACAGGGGGTTTGGGAAAAGGTATGGCCATTAATGGGGAAGGTGAGCAGGTGAAGCCACTTCCCCCCGGTAGGAGTGTACGCACTCTACAGTCCCCTGATCATGGTCCAGTGCCGTCAAGTGCTGTGATTTGGCAGTCTGTATTGACTGGCCAATCACAACGCAGACGTATTATTTTACCAGCATCTCCTGCTCTGTGAGGGCTCAACTGTGTCCTGGAGCCTGACAGAGCCAGATGCTGTGTAGATAGGAATGAAAATGAACATAAAGCCGGCAATCAGTCCCCTCACCAGCTGATAAAACACTACAACCACCATCATCTGGTGATCAGTGTCACCAAACCAGTCCTTAGTCCTGTCTTCAGTCCTGTACTCAGTCCTCTTATCACCTGTACCCAGCTGTATACCCCTAGATTGCCCACTGCCTGAGGTCCTGGTTAGGTAGCAACGACACTTCTCATTTAGAATTTGGTAGGTAGGTAGGGTTTCCACACTTTCAAATACAGCAGGGTCAATGGTGGACGCTCCGCTCCTATGGTTCAGTTGAAATGTAAAAAAAACAACGCTCATCAGACCTGTCATCGCCTGTCATCAGACCTGTCATCGCCTGTCATCAGACCTGTAATCGCCTGTCATCAGATGTGTCATCGCCTGTCATCAGACCTGTAATCTTGCCTGTCATCAGATGTGTCATCGCCTATCATCACCTGTCATCAGACCTGTCATTGCCTGTCATCAGACCTGTCATAGCTAATTGTAATATTAGTAAAAACCCAAAATAAACTAAATATTTTCCCTATAGCCAATACACTATGCCCTATAGGCAGCTGTAATAGTAATGGAGGGAGTGACCCTCTCACCCGGGTTATAAAGCTGGGTGAGAGGATAAAATGCAGAGTAGATGTGTAACCTTAGCAAAAAAAAATATTTTCATATGTTTTTTAATAAATGTATTTTCTGGGCTGCATTTTATGGAATGGTGGGTGGGTTAGCAGTGGGACCTGCCATTCCACCTCCCTCCAGTGCGGGATTTTCAGGCTGCCAACTTCACAACTAATAATTCTTACTATACCCCTAGATGAATACCATGAGACGTGTCCGTCACATAGTCACAATTCTCACTATACCCCTAGGTAAATTTCTTGAGGGGTGTAGCTTCAAAAATTGGGTTACTTCTGTGGGGTTTATAATATTTTGACACCTCAAATCGTCTGTAATCACGGCACAACATGATAAATACCACCATTGTGGGCCTGAAATATTGCATAGTGCTCCTTATTTCCTGAGCCAAACCATGTGCCTAAACACCAGTTTACATCCACATATGGGGTGTTGCCGTACTCGGTTGAAATTGTGTACAAACTTTTGCTGTGCTATTTCTCCTATTACACCTTAGGAACAAAAATGGAGAAATTTAGATTTTTAATTTTTCATGGACCAAACAACTGTGGGGACAAGTTTTCTAGGCCACTAGATTAATTCCTTTCTTTTATGGGTATAGATTCCAAAATGGCATCATTCTTTGGGGTTTCCACTGTATTGATACTTCAGGTGCTCTGCAAATGCAATATGGCGGCCTAAAAGCATCCCAACAAAATCTGTGCTCCAAAAATCCAAATGGCGCTCCCTCCCTTCTGAGCCCTGCTGTGGGTCCAAACAGCAGTTTATTACCACATATGGGATATTTCCGTAACTAGGAGAAATTGCTTTACAAATGTTGTAGTGCTCTTTCTCCTTTATTCTTTCCAAAAATTAGAAAATTCGACGTTCTTCTTAGAAAAAAAGTAGATTTTAATTTTCACAGACTAATTCAAATAAATTTAGCAAAAAAACCTCTAGAAAAATTCCTTGAGGGGTGTAGTTTCCAGATTGGTGTAACTTTTGGGGTGGTTTCCACTGTTTTGGCACCACAAAAGCTCTGCATACCTGACATGGTGCCTAAAATATATTCTTAAAAAAAAGGAGGCCCCAAAATCCACTGGGTGCTCCTTTGCTCCTGAGGCCTCTGCCATTAGCACACTAGGGCCAAATGCTTTACAAATTAATTTTGACCAAAAAAACAATAAATTGTAAATTTCACCTGTTATTCCTGTGAAACGCCTAAAGGGTTAAAACACGTTGTGAATGCTGTTTTGAATACTTTTAGGGGTGCAGTTTTGAAAATGAGGTGTTTTATGGGGGTTTCTAATATATGGACCCCTCATAGCCACTTCAGACTGAACTGGTCCCGGAAAAAATAGCCTTTTGAAATTTTCTTGAAAATTTGAGAAATTGCTGCTAAAGTTCTAAGCCGTGTAACATCCGAGAAAAATGATGCAAACATAAAGTAGACATATGGGGGATGTGAACTAGTAACTATTTTGTGTGGTATTACTAATTATCTTACAAGCAAATACATTTACATTTTATAGAAAAATCATAATTTTTGTACATTTTCTTGTTTTTCACAAATAAATATTGAATTTATCGACCAAACTTTTCCACTAATATAAAGTACAACATGTCCCAAGAAAACAATCTCAGAATCGCTGGGATAGGTAAAAGCATTCCCAAGTTATTACCACATAAAGGGACACATGTCAGATTTGAAAATATCGGTTTTGGTTTTTAAGGCCAAAACAGGCTGGGGTTAAAGCCGCTTACTTCTGTGTATTAGATCGCATGTAAGGGCCTGAGGTAATTCATTTTATGGCTAACAATTACTGATGGATTGGTAGAGCGACATAAGGCTGGTGATCGATGATGAGATATTGCAGAGCAAGGGGCCCATATACTGTTCTTGCATGTGGCCCCCGGCTGTCTACAGCGAGTGCATGGAGTACATTGGGGCCGGTCACATGACGAAGAGTCGTGTCGTCATAAAGGAAGACTGTGTGTCTAGACTTCCGGTCCCCACGGCAGAGCCGACAGCCTATGAGAACCAGCCGGAGGCCGGTCCTCATAAGCTTCCTGTCAGTGTGACTCTCATCGTCACACTGACAGTTTATAATACGTTACACTACCTAGGTAGTGTAATGTATTATAGCAGCGATCAGTGCCGCAGGTCTTCAAGTAAAACAAGTAAAAAATAAAGTAATAAAAATGTTTCATAAAAGTGTAAAAACAAGTTATAAAAGTTACAAAAACAAAAAATGCTTTTTTTCCTATAATAAGTCTTTTATTATAGGGAAAAAATGAAAATGTTAAAAAAAAGTACATATATTTGGTATGACCGCGTTCACAACGACCCAAACTATAAAACTATAATATTATTTTTTCCGCACGGTGAACAGCGCAAAAAAAATAATTGAAAAACTATGTCAGAATCACAATTTTTTTGGTCATCAACCCTCCAAAAATATAGAATAAAAAGTGATCAAAAAGCCGCATGTCCCCTAAAATAGTACCAATAAAAACTGCAGCCCGTCCCGCAAAAAACAAGCCCTTACAAAGCTTTTTTGACTGAAAAATAAAAAAGTTATGGCTCTCAGAATATGGTGACACAAAAAAGAAATAATTTTATCAAAAAGTGATTTTATTGCGCAAATGCCACAAAACATAAAAAAAACGATATACATCTGGTATCGCCGTAATCGTACCGACCCGCAGAATAAACTAAAATGTAATTTATAGCGCAAGGTGAAAAGTGTAAAAAAAAAAAGACAAAAAACATTGTCAGAATTTTTTTTTTGTCACTTTGCTTGCCAAAAAAATCTAATAAAAAGTGATAAAAAAATCACATGTACCCTAAAATGGTACCAATGAAAACTACAGATTGTCCCGCAACAAATAAGTCCTCGCACGGCTCCGGTGAAGAAAAAATAAAAAAAGTTCTGTCTCTCAGAATATAGCGACAGAAATTGTGCAGTGTCCAAAAGCTGATAAGATCGGGCGCCATTTATCAGTGCGACATTGGCCACATATCTGCGGATTATTATTTATTTACCAAATTATTATACCCTCTTATTATGTCCTGATGTACTCTGCCCAGCCTACATGTAGCCCCACATTATAAACTGAAATACCAGCAAAACCCCAAACAGAACAGTTACCAAGCATACTCTGCGCTCCAAAAGCCAAATGGCGCTCCCTCCCTTCTGAGCCCCACAGCGTGCCCAAACACCAGCTTACGTCCACATATATGATATTTTATATCCGGGAGAACCCGCTCAACATTGTATGAGGTATTTGTCTTCAGTGGCACAAACTGGGCACAACACATTGTGCATTAAAATGGCATATCAGTGGAAAATTTTAATTTTCACTTTGAACCATCCGCTGCGCATTAACGCCTTTGCGCACCACGACTTAATAGCATGTCGTCGTGCAGGGGGTTATATATGGAGCGGGCTCATGCGCTGCGCCCGCTCCATATTCTGCAGGTGTCCGCTGTGTATTACAGCTGACATCCGGGACTATGGACCGGAACAGAGATCGAGCTGTTACAGGAGCCTGTAAAAATGATATTATACTGCAATACATTAGTACTGCAGTGTATTGTACCAGCGACCTAATGATCGCTCGTTCCAGTCCCCTAAAGGGACTTTTGGGAGGTTTCCACTGTTTTGGTACCTCAGGGGCTTTGCAAATGCGACATGACACCGGAAAACCGTTCCAGCTAAATTTGAGCTCCAAAAGCCAAATATTGTTCCTTCCCTTCTGAATCTTGCTGTGGGTCCAAACAGCAGTTTATTACCACATATGGCGTATTGCTGTAATCAGGACAAATTTATTTACAAATTTTGGGGAGATTTTTCTCCTTTATTCATTGTAAAAATTAAACATTTCTATGTTTTTTCATAAAAAAAATAGGTTTTCATTTTCACGGCCTAATTCCACTAAATTCAGCAAAAAAACTGTGGGGTCAAAATGCTAACTATACCCCTAGAAAAATTCCTTGAGGGGTGTAGTGTACAAAATGGGGTCACTTTTGGGGGGTTTCCACCGTTTTACTCCCTCCAGGGCGTTGCAAACGCGACATGGCACTGAAAACCAATCCAGCAAAATCTGCGCTTCAAAATCCAAATGGCGCTCCTTCCCTTCTGAGCTCTGCCGTGGGTCCAAACAGCAGTTTAGTACCACATATGGGGTATTGCTGTAATCGGGAGAAGTAGCTTTATAAGTTTTGGGGTGCTTTTTATTCTTTATTCCTTGCAAATATTATTTTTTTTCAAATTTTGTTCAGAAAAAAGTAGATTTTTACTTTCACAGGCAAACTCCAATAAATATAGCAGAAGACCTGTGGGGTCAAGATGCTAACTATACCCCTAGATAAATTCCTTGAGGGGTGCAGTTTCCAAAACCGTGTCACTTTTGGGGGATTTCCACTGTTTTGGCACTACAAGACCTCTTCAAACCCAACATGGTGCCTAAAATATATTCTAAAAAAAGGAGGCCACAAAATCCACTATGTGCTCCTTTGCTTCTGAGGCCGGTGCTTCAGTCCATTATCACACTAGGGCCACATGTGGGATATTTCTAAAAACTGCAGAATCTGGGCAATAAATATTGTGTTGCGTTTCTCTAGTAAAACCTTCTGTATTACAAATAAAATGGTTTACCAATGAATTGCAGCAAAAAAAATAAAAATTTGTCAATTTCCCCTCTACATTGCTTTAATTCTTGTGAAACGCCTAAAGAGTTAAGAAACTTTCTGAATGCTGTTTTGAATACTTTGAGGGGTGCAGTTTTTAATATGGGGTGATTTATGGGGTCTATCTAGTACATAAGGCCCTCAAAGCCGCTTTAGAACTGAACTGGTCCTTGTAAGAATCGCCTTTTGAAATTTTCTAGAAAATGTGAGAAATTGCTGATAAAGTTCTAAGCCTTGTAACGTAATAGAAAAATAAAATAATGTTCAAAAAACGATGCAAATATAAAGTAGACATATGGAATATGTGAAATTTTAACTATTTTGTGTGGTATTACTATCTCTTTTACAAGCAGATACATTTAAAATTAGAAAAATCATAATTTTTGCCAATTTTCTCAAAATTTTGGTGTTTTTCACAAATAAGCAATGAAATTATTGACCACATTTTTCCACTAATATAAAGTACAATATGTCACGAGAAAACAATCTCAGAATCGCTTGGATAGGCAAAAGCATTCCAGAGTTATTACCACATAAAGTGATACATGTCAGATTTGAAAAAATGGGGCTGGTCCTGAAGGCCAAAATGAGCTCGGTCTTGAAAGGGTTAAAGGGCCAATACATGAGGAATGAAGTAAATCATCATTTTTATAAAAACAATGCAAAAAGCTCACGATTGGCCCCCAATATAAAATAAAAAGAGGGGAAGCAGGATAAGAATGGATAATCTGCGTTGGTCCCGCACTTGACCTTGGGTGACGAAGAAAAGTGCAGAGTGTAAAGTCCTTATACCTACAATGTGGAGATATAGATAAAGCTGCATAAACCAGCCAAAGCCACTGGGGGCAGCAATGTATAAAGGTCAGCAGCGTGGAGTGGAAAGGTATAGATGGGATTGTACGTGATTCACTGGCTCTGGTTGTACGATACAGTTATGGGGGACGTCCAGTTTATATAACACAATCATTAAAAAACCCATTTAAGGCATTGTGATTTATTAGAGGGGAGTTCCTCATTCAGGACCCTCACCCATTAATACCCCGAGCCAGGGGCGTAGCTAAAGGCTCATGGGCCCAGGTGCAAAAATTCAGCTTGGGCCCCCCTACTCCTCCCCAACACCACCAGACCCCTGTGCACGCCAATGCCCAGCTAGCTTGCCCGAAAGACCCTATGAATGCCCCCACACTATAATGCCCCCACAGTATAATGCCACCCAGGGCCGCCATCAGGAATTTCAGGGCCCCCTACAGCTAAATTTTTTGGGCCCCCCTACCGTGGCACCGCCTGTTAACGGTACTCCGTCCAGCACTATATCATGGTACCCAGGGCGGCCATCAGGGGGGGTATTAGGGGTACTGATGTGAGAGGCCCGGCCAAACCTAATTGAAAGGGGGGCCCGGCAAACTGCCGCGACTTGCCTTTGGTAGAAAAAAACCAGGCCCCTGCAATGGGGCCCGTTTTTTTCACCAAAAGAATGTTGTGAGCTGCGGGCCCCCCTTTCAATTAGGTTTGGCCGGGCCTCTCACATCAGCACCCATAATACCCCCCCTGATGGCGGCCCTGGGTAGCATGGGGGTCGTCATGGGGCCGTCAAACACCGCCGCCCGTGCGACCGATCGCGCGCACCCGCAAACTCCTGCGCATGGGCACCCGCGACCGCCTGGAACCGCGCACCGAATTTTGAGGCAGATATTGACCTGCCCACACTATCTTGCCGCGTTTTTTGCCCGCGGCGATTGATGACAGCAGACAAAAAAACGCAGGGAAAAATGCATTTTCTGCCTCCCATTGATTTCGATGGGAGGTCAGAGGCAGAACCGCGGCAAGAAAGGACGTGCTGCTTTTTCTTTTTTCCGCGACTGGCTCCCATTGATTTCAGATTAAATCAATGGGAGGCGGTTTTGGAAGTTTTTTGGTGCTGATTCTGACGCAGTGTCCGAGTCAATATCAAGGCCCAAAAACTCTGTGAACTGGGCCTTATTGTTAGGGCTTATTCAGACGAACGTGTAATACGTCCGTGCAACGCGCGTGATTTTCACACGGACCTATGTTACTCTATGGGGCCATGCAGACTGTCAGTGATTTTCACGCAGCGTGTGTCCGTGTGTCCGCTGCGTAAAACTCACGACATGTCCTATATTTGTGCATTGTTCGCGCATCACGCACCCATTGAAGTCAATGGGTGGGTGAAAATCACGCCCAGCACTTCCGCAGCAGTATAAACTATGAATGAAAACAGAAAAGCACCACGTGCTACAAACATACAAACAGAGTGTCATAATGATGGCGCGAAAATCACGCAGCCGCGCATCATACGCTGCTGACACACGGAGCTGTTATGGACCTTTTGCATGCGCAAAACGCCATGTTTTTGCGCGCGCAAATAGCACGCGCTCGTGTGAATCCGGCCTTAGGGTAGGAACACACTAGGCATGAACACTGCGGATTTTATGCAACACATTTTATTGTGGAAAATCCGCAGCGTATCACAGTCGCAGCAGAGTGGATGAGATATGAACAAATCTCATCCACACTCTGCAAAAAAAATTGACCTGCAGTGTGGCTTTTGGCTTTTTAAGCCGCAGCATGTCAATGTATTCTGTGGAATCGCCGCTCCTCTGTTGTGGAAATGCTGCGGTTCTGCCGCAAAAATCACACATGAGAAAAAATAAAAAGGCACTTTTTTAAATTTATAAAAAAGTTTAGACTTGCCCCGGCCGTAGTCCTGGTGACGCGATCCTCTAGTCTTAGCGCAGCTCAGCCTTCTGTCATGACGTTTCATCCCATGTGACTGCTGCAGCGGTCACATGGTCTACAGCGTCATCCCAGGAGGCGGGGCTACGTTCAGAAGAGAGAGATGCGTCACCAGGACTACGGCCGGGGGAAGTCTAAACTTTTTTTTCCCTGCAGGATTCCCGCAGCGGACACGCCTCACGAAACCTGCACCACTACTTGGTGCGGTTTTGCTTGCAGAATTCCCTGCGGCTACCGGGGCGGATAAGCTGTGTAGTTTTACTCAGCATATCCGCCTAGTGTGTCCCTTATGATGTCGCTCCTGGAGCTGCTGCCGGTCTCTAAATAGGCAGTTGGTCCAGTAGAATTTGGAATTATTTTTTTTTGTGAACCAGCTTAAAAAAATACAAAACTTTTGTGTTAGGGCCTGTTCACATCACTGTTCGCTTCCGCTCCGGGGTTCCATCTGAGGTTTCCGTCGGGTGAACCCCGCAACGGAAAGTGAAAGTGACAGCACAGCTTCCGTCACAATTAGCGCAGTCGACTGCGCTATTGATTCCGTCCGAAAACCAGCCGGAATGGTGACGAACGGAAACCATTAGCGATGTTTCCGTCACCATTGAGATCAATGGTGACTGAAACGGAAGCTGTGCTATCACTTTCACTTTCCGTTGCGGTGTTCACCCGACAGAAACCTCAGATGGAACCCCGGAGCGGAAGCGAACGGTGATGTGAACAGGCCCTAACACAAAAGTTTTGTATTTTTTTAAGCTGGTTCACAAAAAAAAATAATTCCAAATTCTACTGGACCAACTGCCTATTTAGAGACCGGCAGCAGCTCCAGGAGCTGCGCTAAGAATAGAAGATCGCGTCACCAGGACTACGGCCGGGGTAAGTATAAACTTTTTTATCAATTTAAAAAAGTGCCTTTTTTTTTTCTCTTTTGTGATTTTTGCGGCAGAACCGCAACATTTCCGCACCAGACGAGTGGCGATTCTGCAGCATAAATTGACATGCTGCGGCCTAAAAAGCCACACTGCAGGTCAATTTTTTTTGCAGCGTGTGGATGAGATTTGTTCAAATCTCATCCACTCGGCTGTGACTGTGATACGCTGCGGATTTTCCACAATAAAATGTGTTGCATAAAATCCGCAGTGTTCATGCCTAGTGTGTTCCTACCCTAAGGCCGGATTTACACAAGCGTGTGATTTTTGCGTGCGCAAAAAACGTGGCGTTTTGCGCATGCAAAAGGTCCATAACAGCTCCGTGTGTCAGCAGCGTATGATGCGTGGCTGCGTGATTTTCGCGCAGCCGCCATCATTATGACACTCTGTTTGTATGTTTGTTGCACGTGGTGCTTTTCTGTTTTCATTCATAGTTTATACTGCTGGGAAGTGCTGGGCGTGACTTTCACGCACCCATTGACTTCAGTGGGTGCGTGATGCGCGAACAATGCACAAATATTGGACATGTCGTGAGTTTTACGCAGCGGACACACGGACACACGCTGCGTGAAAATCACTGACAGTCTGCACGGCCCCATAGACTAACATAGGTCCGTGCGAGGCGCGTGAAAATCACACACGTTGCACGGACGTATTACACGTTCGTCTGAATAAGCCCTAACAATAAGGCCCAGTTCACAGAGTTTTTGGGCCTTGATATTGACTCGGACACTGCGTCAGAATCAGCACCAAAAAACTTCCAAAACCGCCTCCCATTGATTTAATCTGAAATCAATGGGAGCCAGTCGCGGAAAAAAGAAAAAGCAGCACGTCCTTTCTTGCCGCGGTTCCGCCTCTGACCTCCCATCGAAATCAATGGGAGGCAGAAAATGCATTTTTCGCTGCGTTTTTTGTCTGCTGTCCTCAATCGCCGAGGGCAAAAAACGCAGCAAAAAACGCGGCAAGATAGTGTGGGCAGGTCAAAATCTGCCTCAAAATTCTTTAAGGAATTTTGAGGCAGATTTTTTTGGCCTGCAAAAATACTCTGTGTGAACAGGGCCATACATAAACAGCACTTTCAGACACTTTACTCACTGTGTCAGAAGAGCTGCTCCCTCTCCAGTCCTCGTCAGGCGATGTCTTCGGTCCAGATGTCGTCCTTCACCTCCAGGCTCCAGAAAATTGCGGGGATCGAAGAACTCCTGCCGTCGCGCAAGAACTGGACTCCTCCCCCTCTCCTTACGCAGCTACGCTCTGGAGGAGGAGAAGAAGGAGGAGGCGGAGGCGGAGTCGGACGAGGAGGCGCTGGACGAGGAGGCCGAGGAGGAGGACGAGGAGGCGGAGGAGGAGGACGAGGAGTCGGAGGCGGGCCAGCAGGTAATTAGACTGTGCGCCGCTGTTCTTCCCAGTTGATTGGTCGCTGTACTTTTGGTGCGTGCGCACCGCATCCCTCTCGGCGGCGGGCACGAGCGGGTTGCTTTCCAGCCTTCCCCAGGTCGTTCGCGCGTGAGCGCGCGTTTGCGGTAACGAGCGCGCCGGCGCGCGCTTGCGGTCGTTCGCGCGCGCGGTCGCGCGCGGTGTTTCGCGGCAGTGTTAGATGAGAGGGGGGCCCGCAGCTCACAGCGGTGTTTGATGAGAGGGGGGCCCGCAGCTCACGACATTGCTTTGGTGAAAAGAACAGGCCCCATTGCAGGGGCCTGTTTTTTTCTAACAAAGGCAAGTCGCGGCAGTTGCCGGGCCCCCCTTTCAATTAAGTTTGGCCGGGCCCCCTACAGTAGTACCCCTAATACCCCCCTGATGGCGGCCCTGATGCCACCACACAGTATAGTGGCCCCCCATAGCTGCCCCCACACAGTATAATGCTCCCCATAGCAGCCCCCACACAGTATAATGCCCCTTATAGCTGACCACCACAGAATAATGTCCCCATAGTTGGACCCCTACAGTATAATGCGCCCATTGTTGCCCCTCGCACTATAATGCCCTCCAGAGCTGTGTCAACAGTATAATGCCCCTATAGCTGCCCCCACAGTATATTGCCACCCATAGCTGCCACATCAAGTATAATGCCCCCCTACAGTATAAAGCCCCCATAGCTGTCTCATTCAGTATAATGCACCCGCAGCAGCTGCCATATAACCCTCCCCCCTCCAATACCCAGTATAATGCCCCAATAAGTATGTACCTAATAGAAAACTTCTAACATAATTACTTACCTATCCCCGTTCCCACGATGGGTGGAGGATCCTTCTCCTCTGCACTGTGCTGTGAGTGACTCGGCGCAGACAGGCTTAGGGGCCGGGGTGCCGTTTGCGACCCCTATAGCTACACCACTGCCCTCATCTATAAAGAGCGTCTCTCTGGTGGAACCAGCACATCCGTGTATTACATAGAGGGTCAGTATTTTGTTCCCTGGTGGTCTTGGGTAAGGAAAAGGTAAATTGCTGTCTCCTTGGTGGTCTAATAGTTTACCATCCTCCACAGGCTCTAGTGGTGTGTCTGGCCGCTGACGGGAAGCTGAATGCAATATTCACATCGTGATCGAATTCCCTCCCCACACACCATCGATCATACAGATCATGGAATAACATTCGCAACCCCTCAAAAACCTTAAATAAAAGTCAAGCATAGAAAATAGTTGGAAGTAAAAGGCTGTGGTGTTTATTATGGGTAACATAAAAATATTAATAAATCTTTATAATCAACTTGAATGAATTAATAAATAAATAATTAAATAAATAATGTCCAATAACGACATAGAGACAAACCACTAACAAACTCCGCGACGGGGATTCTGTCCTTGAACAAGGGAGGGCGGGCGGGAATTCTGTCCTTGAACAAGGGAGGGTGAGGGGGGGAATTCTGTCCTTGAACAAGGGAGGGTGAGCGGGAATTCTGTCCTTGAACAAGGTAGGGTGGGCGGGAATTCTGTCCTTGAACAAGGGAGGGTGGGCGGGAATTCTGTCCTTGAACAAGGGAGGGTGAGCGGGAATTCTGTCCTTGAACAAGGGAGAGTGAGCGGGAATTCTGTACTTGAACAAGGTAGGGTGGGCGGGAATTCTGTCCTTGAACAAGGGAGGGTGGGCGGGAATTCTGTCCTTGAACAAGGGAGGGTGAGCGGGAATTCTGTCCTTGAACAAGGGAGAGTGAGCGGGAATTCTGTACTTGAACAAGGGAGAGTGGGCGGGCTACTTCAAACAGCTTCTTCAGACAATCTGCTGATCCGACCAGACATCCTTTTATCCTCCAGCATTTCCCGCCGCTCAGCTCCTCAAACCAATCCCTGGACAGTTGCCAACATCTGCCTGGTCACAAGGTCAAACCTGAGGAAACTTCTAGAACAAGGTAAATACCGTAAAGCCACACCCCAAAGAAGGGGTGTGGGAAGACACCAAAAGACAAAATAGGGGGAAAAGCAGAATATAGGAAAAACAAGGGAACAGAATAATGGAAAAGAAAGAAGAAAAAAGGGTAAAAGGGGGTGCGAAGTGATCCCATGTGTCCCCCACGCTATTCGCTCTAAAGGGGGGGCCTCTCATTAGGTTTAATAATGGGCCGCCAGGCTCCCCTGAGTCCGGACTATCACGTGTACACATTTTGTAGCAAGATTTTTTTATTGATAAAATGTACGTCTTATAGTGTAAAAAATATATTAATATTTTTCATAATTCTGAATTTTGCTACAAAAACATTGAGACGTTCTTATTCCTCCAGGTTCATGAGGACAGATCTATGGAAGACTCAGTGTTATTATTATTATTATTATTATTATTATTGACAGTAATGAAGACAAAAACAGGTTTCAGGTGGTAGAAAATGACTTTACTAAACCGTTTTATAAGCCAACAAACAAGGACCATGAGGATAGTAATCAGTCCGCTGCTTCTCTCTCCTTGTGGTAAGATGATATTTGGGAGAAAGGTTGGAGGTGGTGGATGTCTCGGCACTTGGTTGTATAACCGGAGCTTCTGCAGTTTGAGATATTCCTGCTCGGCTGTGACGTGCCATTCCACCTCGCTGTAGAGTCCGCTGGTCATAAACGGATCTTGTAGATCTTTCTCCCTGATGTAAGTTGTTTTTTGGAGAAAGGTTGGAGCTGGTAGATTTCGTGGCATTTCCAGAGCCTTTGCAGTTTGAGATGTTCCTGCTCGGCTGTGACTTGCCATTCCACCTCGCTGTAGAGTCCGCTGGTATAAACGGTTCTTGTAACTCTTTCTCCCTGATGTAAGATGATATTTGGGAGAAAGGTTGGAGCTGGTGGATTGGTCGCCATCTCTGGAGTTAAGCAGTTTAGGATGTTCCCAGAGAAGTTCCTGCTCGGCTGTGACGTGCCATTCCACCTCATCTGTAGTGTCCACTGTTTATAAATGGTTCTTCTCGCTCTTGGAGATGGTGAAGCTTTTCCAGGTAATTGTTATAGATAAACTCTAAGAAAAGAAACACATATCCACATTATAAATCCCATGATTGTAGAGATGAATAATAATGTTATTACGAGGTCTGGTATACGAGGTGATAATGAGGTGACGTCTACTGACCTGCATATTCTTATAGTAGCTCAATAGATTCACCAGAATGAGGACCAACATCGACCACTCCATGATCTTTGATGTCATTTCACTGATCTGTGAAAAAATATCAAAATTAATATAGAAAAAATTGCGCAAAACAAGAACTTTCCGCCCCAGCCGAGGTTTTGCCGCATTAATATTTATTACATGGAGTCATGTGACTGACGGCGATGCCAAAATGGACCTGACCCATTGTCATATGACACCATATCCATTACATTGCGGACGTCACGATCACCATGGTGCTGAGAACGAGCCCAAAGATTATAGGTCCAATTGCTTTCCTATAGAACGGCTTCTAGGGGTGCAAATAAAATCTATACAATAATCCAGAATAATCTCATTAATACCGGATTAAAGGAATTTTACATCGACTGGTTTGTACCAGCAGCTCAGCATGTCAATAACTTGATATTATGTATGAGATATACTGTACATACCTTTACACACTGATCTCCAGCACACAGGTGGGTGTATACAGATACCTTATTTCCAATGACTGGTAATTTATTATATAGGAAAATAAAGTTTCTTATGTTTAGTAAGTGTCTTATAGGATTTACTACATATTTATGTGAGATAAATGTTAACATAATACATATATAGCAATGACAGTACCGCTGCTTTCTATTCAGCATCTTCCTGCAAGAAGCTGAACAATGTTACCAGATGACGCTGTGTTACACCAGCATGTCGCCATCTGACGGCAGAGATCAGAAAATGAAGGGAAATGATCACCTCAGGATCTGAAGTTTTCTACATGTGAACCTAAAGACAAGGACGGTTGGATTCCATTCAAATATTATTTAAGAAAGGATACATGAAACCACTAAGGTCACGGCCATTATGCAGGACGCCAGTCTGAAATGGCTGATGAAGTTTCGGCTTTTGGACAATTTGTAGAGGAGTATGGACTGCCAAAGGTTGTAAAGGCTGCCAAACCCGAATGCAATGCAAGCATTAATCCGGTGAGTTATTGGATAATAGTAGGTCTAGAAAACAAGCAGACAGAGGTTAGAGCAAATCTTATGGAACTAATCACTAATTTACCCTCAGAACTTCCCAATAAATCCTAAATAACGTGTTCTGATATAATAACCCCAGAGATATAATGGATCTATAGAGGGGGGTCTCCTGCTTCCCTATTAGAAAGAGCAGAAAGCCACTAACAAAAAATGGCTTCTGCTCTGGGGGGATTGAGGACACACATCTATTACATGGCCGTCCATTCATTCTAATAAGCCATGTAATACCACTTTAGTGTGTGGCCACCCGGTGATAACCGCTGATCATGATCACCAGGGGTTCAGCTGCCGGACCTACAGTAATTAGCTAATTGCCAGCGGGTCCCTATTTAGTGAAGATGGGACAACCCTATCAACGTAAAACATTTATTAACTTACCGAGAATGTAGCCATCATGGCTGTCCCGACGCATGATGACCATCCAATTGCCAGGAGGATCTTTTGAACCAAGGCCTGACGATCCCCAAAGGCTTCAGCATGGAGCATGATGTACTTATAGTGTAGAAACGTCAGGCCCAGAGCTGAAAAAGAGCAAATGTGCCGAATTAATCCTGTACCACGTGTAAAACAACCTAATAACATCTATGAAGCACGGACCAAACGCTAAACCAACAAGAAACCTTCAATAATGGACGGGAACATTTATCTACATCGTCTAATCCGGACAATTATTATCAGTTGAAATTAACAAAACTTTATTTTTATTTTTTAGAAAATTCTGATTACTACTGTAGACTGAGATGGGGCAGGGTGCGACTGATGCCAAGTCTGAGTCATGTCTGACAGTCTGGTTGCTAGGGATACACTACCTAACAACCACAGTCTTGTCCAGCAATGAGTCCCTAGCAACCAGCCTGCATCTCTCACTGACGTAGTAATCACATTTTTGTAAAAAATAAATGTAGGTTTGACCCCAGAGTAATATAATCAGATATAAGACTTTTTATAATAACCCGCCATCCCCCAGAAGTAAGAGCATATTATAATCACTTCCGTGATATTTACTTACAGGCAATGGCCATTCCTATGAATCCTATTCTAAACAGGATATTTTCGGGAAAGAAATTTCCCGTTTCACTGTAAAAGAAAAAGAAAAACGTTCAATGTTAAATAATATAGAAAAATTGTCAGAATTGTTTCATCTTAATAATCAGCAGTCAGATAATAATCTATAGGACTGAGGAGATGCGTTTCTCTGTCCTCTTGCGGCTCCTCTGGGTAATGGAAGCCATTTTGTTAATTAGATATTTCCTCCTTATTTAAGTAATTACCTTATACATTCCCAAACTATAAAAGTCGTGTAATTCTCCATCTTACCTGATGTACATCAGTGGAGGGGCATGGCTGTTGATAACAGTCAGTGTGTAGCTACCAGAGAGCCAGGCCACACACCAAAAGGCCAAGAAGATGGTGAAGAATCCCAGTCCATTGATTTCCATAATAATGAAAAGTCGCCAATCAATTAGAAAATCGCGCTCTGTGTCAATTCACAGAAAGTAAGACCGCGCAGCTGTCACGTGAATATTTATAACCTCTCATTATCTCTCTGTGACATCATAGCTCCGTGATGTCATCATGATGTCACAGTAAGGTCAGTTCTGCTGCTGTCAAGGGGAATTCCCAACTTCTCAGCTCTCTGTGACATCATAGCTCCGTGATGTCATCATGATGTCACAGTAAGGTCAGTTCTGCTCTGGAGCTGCTATGGTTTAGTATCTGCTATGAACTTATATCTGCTATGGGCTTCGCAGACCCCAAAACACAAGTCATTGATGTAGTGACATTTTCGCGTCTTTTTTCACAGAGGTCAATGTAAGGTCATCTGTTATACTGTGCTAATAAAAAGTATTTACCCCCCTCCATTGATTTTTCCATGTTGTTTTGGGTGATGGCATTGTTTCACAGGGGATTACATTTGGTAAAACAAGACTGACAGGACCAATGATGGCATCACCCCCATATAACACAACCTCTAACATTTATATGAAATAACTGAGACCCAGACCAAGATGTGGGGTAAAGTGGGGGTCGGCCACAGCTTTTATTATTAACAATAAATTTGAGGACGTTGTCCGCTGGTTGGATAAACACATTGCAAGATAAACAGGTCACCCTGGGTGCCAGAACATTGCAGGCGCGATGGACATGCTCCACTTGTTTCCGGGTGATTTCACGAGCGGTAGAGACAAGATCCTCCTAGAACCGCCGCTGTGACATCTGGAACAGAACAAAATGATCAAAACAGGATGAACATAAAAACTCTGAAACAATTATCAACAAAATGACATTTAAGGCTATGTTCACACGCAAACTCAAAAACGTATGAAAATACGGAGCTGTTTTCAGGCGAAAATAACTCCTGATTTTCAGACTTTTTTTAACAACTCGCGTTTTTCGCGGCGTTCTTTACGGACATTTTTGGAGCTGTTTTTCAATAGAGTCAATGAAAAACGCCTCCACAAACGCCCCAAGAAATGACCTGCACTTCTTTTGACGAGCCGACATTTTACGCGCCGTATTTTGACAGCGACGCGTAAAATAAAGGCTCGTGGGAACAGAACATCGTAATTCCCATTGAAAGCAATGGGCAGATGTTTGTAGGCGTATTAGGGGCGATTTTTCAGGCGGAATTCGAGGCTTAAAACTCCCGAATTACGTCTGAAACCACTGCGTGTGAACATACCCTAACTCCTTAACAAGATGCCACATACATGTACGTGACAGTCATTAAGGGAAAGTATGGAGCGGGATCACGGGCTGAGCTCGCTCCATACTTAGCGGGTATTCGCTGTGTAATATAGCCAACACCTCACTGCAACGGACAGAATCAAAAATCACTTTGTCTTCCCGTTTAACCCCTTAGATGCCACAGTCAATCACGACCGCAGCATCTAAAGCATTAGAATGAGAGGGGCGACCCCCTCTGACGTGCCCTTGTGCCCCCACGATGCTCTAGCGGGATGCCGATGGTTATCATGGCAGCCCGGGGGCCTAATGAAGGGTCTGCCATCTTTGTTCTCCGGCAGGGCTTCATAGGTGGCTGTAAAAATCATGATATACTGCAATACTTTAGTATTGCAGTGGATCGTGTGAGCAATCCAATGATTGCTGGTTCAAGTCCACTAGGGGGACTTCTAAACTGAATTTTAAAAAGTTAAATAAAGTTTTTTGCAAATATCCCAAAAAATAATATTTAAATTTCTAAAAAATTCCCCCTCTTCCCATTTTTTCTCTAAAGTAATGTTGAACAACATATAAGTTAGAACAACTCATATCGCCGCGTTTGCAAAAGTCCGAACTATGAGGGTATGTTCACACGAGGTCATTAGGTCATTACGTCCGTAATTGACGGACGTATTTCGGCCGCAAGTACCGGACCGAACACAGTGCAATCATGTTTTCAGTACGAGACAGTTGTCCGGCAGCGAGGCAGGGACTCCTAGCGTCATACATAACTATAATGCTAGGAGACCGGCTCCCTGCACTGTGTTCGGTCCGGTACTTGCGGCCAAAATACGTCCGTCAATTACGGACCTAATGACCTCGTATGAACATACCCTTACAATCTAATGTTATCTAACCCACTCGCTGAACAGCTTAAAAAAAACAAAAAAAAATGTTTAAAACACCCAATTTGCTGTTTTTTGGTCACGTTAGTTTCCCCAAAAAATAGAATAAAAACTAGTCAAAAAGACGCACCCCAAAATGGTAACAACAAAAGCTCGCCTCGCAAAAAATAAGCCCTCACATCGCTCAATCAATGGAAACATAAAAAAGTTATGGCTCTCAGATTTTTGCGACGCAAAACTAATTTTTTTTAACAAATAGTTTTCCAAAGTGGTAAAACATGAAAAAATATAAAGTCGATATCACCGTAATCGTATTAATCCGTAGAATAAAGTGAACATGTAGTTATTACTGCACAATAGACGCCGTAAAAACGAAATCCCCCAGAAATGGCGCATTTGCTTTTTTTTTTTTTTTTGCTAATTTCACCCCACAAATAGTAATAAACTAAAATAAAAAAAACTACATTGGTCGTGTCATTAAGGAGTCAAATCAAGAGAGGGAGTGGGGGAGGGAAAGACGCCAAGCTGCAGGGTCCAAAGAGGACGAAGGGCATTACTATCTTATAGGGAGCTCTATAGCCCCCCTACCATGTGATCACTGGCCAATCCCTGTAGATCATGATGATGTGATGCCACCCCCCATTTATTTATGCTAAGGGCTTATTCAGACGAACGGGATATACGTCCGTGCAACGCGCGTGATTTTCACACACAGACCTTCCCCACCGTGCAGACATGTGCGTGATTTTTACGCTGCGTGAGTCCGTTGCGAAAAAGTCACTACATGTCCGTTCTTTGGGCGTTTTTCACGCATCACGCACCCATTGAAGTCAATGCCACACGGAAGCACTTCCGTGCGGACTGCATTTTTCACACAAGACTTGTTAAGTCTATGTAAATGAGTTGAGAAAACTTGGCCAAACAAGCACCAACCAGGAAGTGGATTTTCACTTGTTGGGTGTCACGGCACAGGGTGTGGACCCACTGGGCCGTACCGCGTAGCGGGAAAGCAGCTGGCCAACAAGGTACAAAACAATGTCTATAGTTCTGAACGGGTAGCTGAGGCAAAGTAGACAGTGGCAAGAACACGACTTGGCTTTCACAGCAGGTAACGATAGTACGGGATGCAGGGTATAGGCAGCAGGAACGGGTAACACTGGGAACTAGAAAACACTGGGAGACCTTTAGCAAGACAGACTAGGGTATACAATGCCCAGCTAGCTTGCCCGACAGACCCTATGAATGCCCCCACACTATAATGCCCCCACAGTTTAATGCCACCACACAGTATAGTGGCCCCCCATAGCTGCCCCCACACAGTATAATGCTCCCCATAGCAGCCCCCACACAGTATAATGCCCCTTATAGCTGACCACCACAGAATAATGTCCCCATAGTTGAACCCCTACAGTATAATGCGCCCATTGTTGCCCCTCACACTATAATGCCCCCCAGAGCTGCGCCAACAGTATAATGCCCCTATAGCTGCCCCCACAGTATATTGCCACCCATAGCTGCCACATAAAGTATAATGCCCCCCTACAGCATAAAGCCCCCATAGCTGTCTCATTCAGTATAATGCCCCCTCAGCAGCTGCCATATAACGCCCCCCCCTCCAATACCCAGTATAATGCCCCAATAAGTATGTACCTAATAGAAAACTTATAACATAATTACTTACCTATCCCCGTTCCCACGATGGGTGGAGGATCCTTCTCCTCTGCACTGTGCTGTGAGTGACTCGGCGCAGACAGGCTTAGGGGCCTGGTTGCATTTGCGACCCCTATAGCTACGCCACTGCCCTCATCTATAAAGAGCGTCTCTCTGGTGGAACCAGCACATCCGTGTATTACATAGAGGGTCAGTATTTGGTTCCCTGGTGGTCTTGGGTAAGGAAAATGTAATGACGGGGGTAGGGAAACGGACAAGTTAGCCCTAATCTACCCGCCACTCTGTCCCTGCCTACTTGCAACGACCCGCCCTAGGCGACGGGGTACAACTGGGCGGCGGTCCCTATGCTCAGTAAGTGCAAGAGACAAACAGACAAGGGAACACAAAGCAAAGGGAAATGGGGCAGTTGCCCACGGCAACACCTTGAGCAAAAAGAGTGGTGAACGAGCCGAGTCAAACCAGGAGTGCACGAGGTACCAAACGCAGAGCAGGAGAGTAGTCAGCAAGCCAGGGTCAGTATGGAGCAGGATCAAATAGTCAGAAGCTGTAGCTGGGCCAGGAAACCACACGAGAAGAATCACAAGCAAAGGAGGAACAGGAAAGGCAGGTATAAATAGACAGAGGGCGGGAGCTAGCTCCGTCTGGCCAGGCTGCGATAGGCTCTCCCACTCCTAAGCCTGCCATCCTGAGTGGTGGAAGCTGGAGTCAGTCTCAGAGACATAGACTCAGGTGCAGACTGATTACCTATGGGCGTATACACAGAAGTTGTGCCTGGCAGATCCTTTACAGTACCCCCCCTTTTATGAGGGGCCACCGGACCCTTTCTAAGTGGACCTGGTTTTTTGGGGAAACGAAGGTGGAACCTCCTGACCAATACCCCAGCGTGAACATCCCGGGCGGGTACCCAAGTCCTCTCCTCAGGCCCGTATCCTCTCCAATGGACCAGGTACTGGAGGGAGCCTTGGACTATCTTGCTGTCCACAATCTTGGCCACCTCGAATTCCACCCCCTCAGGGGTGAGAATGGGAACAGGAGGTTTCCTCGAGGGAGCCAAGGACGGGGAGCAGCGTTTAAGGAGGGAGGCATGAAACACGTCATGTATTCGAAAAGATGAGGGCAACTCCAGTCGGAAGGAGACAGGATTGAGGACTTCAATGACCTTATACGGCCCAATAAACCGGGGAGCAAACTTCTTGGACGGGACCTTAAGGCGCAAGTTCCTAGACGATAACCACACCAGATCCCCGACCATAAACAAGGGGTTCGCAGAACGTCTTCTATCAGCCTGAGTTTTTTGTACGCTCTGGGACGCCTCTAGGTTCTTCTGAACCTGGGCCCAGACTGTGCACAGTTCCCGATGAACGACCTCTACCTCGGGATTGTTGGAACTACCAGGTGAGACGGAGGAGAACCGTGGATTAAACCCAAAATTACAGAAAAAGGGGGAGACCCCTGACGAGTTACTGACCCGGTTATTAAGGGAAAATTTGGCGAGGGGAATGAATGAGACCCAATCATATTGGCAGTCAGAGATAAAACACCTTAAATATTGTTCTAGAGATTGATTAGTCCTCTCAGTTTTACCATTAGTTTCAGGATGGAAGGCAGAGGAGAAGGACAGATCAATCTCCAACTTTTTACAGAAGGCTCTCCAAAACAATGAAACAAATTGTACCCCTCTGACCGAAACAATATTGACAGGGACCCCATGGAGACGCAGGATGTGTTTGACAAACAAGGTAGCTAACGTCTTGGCATTAGGTAGTTTCTTGAGGGGCACAAATTGGCACATCTTACTGAAGCGGTCTACTACCACCCACACCACCGACTTGCCTTGAGATGGAGGCAAATCGGTGATAAAATCCATGGAGATATGGGTCCGGTACTTGCGGCCAAAATACGTCCGTCAATTACGGACCTAATGACCTCGTATGAACATACCCTTACAATCTAATGTTATCTAACCCACTCGCTGAACAGCTTAAAAAAAACAAAAAAAAATGTTTAAAACACCCAATTTGCTGTTTTTTGGTCACGTTAGTTTCCCCAAAAAATAGAATAAAAACTAGTCAAAAAGACGCACCCCAAAATGGTAACAACAAAAGCTCGCCTCGCAAAAAATAAGCCCTCACATCGCTCAATCAATGGAAACATAAAAAAGTTATGGCTCTCAGATTTTTGCGACGCAAAACTAATTTTTTTTAACAAATAGTTTTCCAAAGTGGTAAAACATGAAAAAATATAAAGTCGATATCACCGTAATCGTATTAATCCGTAGAATAAAGTGAACATGTAGTTATTACTGCACAATAGACGCCGTAAAAACGAAATCCCCCAGAAATGGCGCATTTGCTTTTTTTTTTTTTTTTGCTAATTTCACCCCACAAATAGTAATAAACTAAAATAAAAAAAACTACATTGGTCGTGTCATTAAGGAGTCAAATCAAGAGAGGGAGTGGGGGAGGGAAAGACGCCAAGCTGCAGGGTCCAAAGAGGACGAAGGGCATTACTATCTTATAGGGAGCTCTATAGCCCCCCTACCATGTGATCACTGGCCAATCCCTGTAGATCATGATGATGTGATGCCACCCCCCATTTATTTATGCTAAGGGCTTATTCAGACGAACGGGATATACGTCCGTGCAACGCGCGTGATTTTCACGCACAGACCTACCCCACCGTGCAGACATGTGCGTGATTTTTACGCTGCGTGAGTCCGTTGCGAAAAAGTCACTACATGTCCGTTCTTTGGGCGTTTTTCACGCATCACGCACCCATTGAAGTCAATGCCACACGGAAGCACTTCCGTGCGGACTGCATTTTTCACACAAGACTTGTTAAGTCTATGTAAATGAGTTGAGAAAACTTGGCCAAACAAGCACCAACCAGGAAGTGGATTTTCACTTGTTGGGTGTCACGGCACAGGGTGTGGACCCACTGGGCCGTACCGCGTAGCGGGAAAGCAGCTGGCCAACAAGGTACAAAACAATGTCTATAGTTCTGAACGGGTAGCTGAGGCAAAGTAGACAGTGGCAAGAACACGACTTGGCTTTCACAGCAGGTAACGATAGTACGGGATGCAGGGTATAGGCAGCAGGAACGGGTAACACTGGGAACTAGAAAACACTGGGAGACCTTTAGCAAGACAGACTAGGGTATACAATGCCCAGCTAGCTTGCCCGACAGACCCTATGAATGCCCCCACACTATAATGCCCCCACAGTTTAATGCCACCACACAGTATAGTGGCCCCCCATAGCTGCCCCCACACAGTATAATGCTCCCCATAGCAGCCCCCACACAGTATAATGCCCCTTATAGCTGACCACCACAGAATAATGTCCCCATAGTTGAACCCCTACAGTATAATGCGCCCATTGTTGCCCCTCACACTATAATGCCCCCCAGAGCTGCGCCAACAGTATAATGCCCCTATAGCTGCCCCCACAGTATATTGCCACCCATAGCTGCCACATAAAGTATAATGCCCCCCTACAGCATAAAGCCCCCATAGCTGTCTCATTCAGTATAATGCCCCCTCAGCAGCTGCCATATAACGCCCCCCCCTCCAATACCCAGTATAATGCCCCAATAAGTATGTACCTAATAGAAAACTTATAACATAATTACTTACCTATCCCCGTTCCCACGATGGGTGGAGGATCCTTCTCCTCTGCACTGTGCTGTGAGTGACTCGGCGCAGACAGGCTTAGGGGCCTGGTTGCATTTGCGACCCCTATAGCTACGCCACTGCCCTCATCTATAAAGAGCGTCTCTCTGGTGGAACCAGCACATCCGTGTATTACATAGAGGGTCAGTATTTGGTTCCCTGGTGGTCTTGGGTAAGGAAAATGTAATGACGGGGGTAGGGAAACGGACAAGTTAGCCCTAATCTACCCGCCACTCTGTCCCTGCCTACTTGCAACGACCCGCCCTAGGCGACGGGGTACAACTGGGCGGCGGTCCCTATGCTCAGTAAGTGCAAGAGACAAACAGACAAGGGAACACAAAGCAAAGGGAAATGGGGCAGTTGCCCACGGCAACACCTTGAGCAAAAAGAGTGGTGAACGAGCCGAGTCAAACCAGGAGTGCACGAGGTACCAAACGCAGAGCAGGAGAGTAGTCAGCAAGCCAGGGTCAGTATGGAGCAGGATCAAATAGTCAGAAGCTGTAGCTGGGCCAGGAAACCACACGAGAAGAATCACAAGCAAAGGAGGAACAGGAAAGGCAGGTATAAATAGACAGAGGGCGGGAGCTAGCTCCGTCTGGCCAGGCTGCGATAGGCTCTCCCACTCCTAAGCCTGCCATCCTGAGTGGTGGAAGCTGGAGTCAGTCTCAGAGACATAGACTCAGGTGCAGACTGATTACCTATGGGCGTATACACAGAAGTTGTGCCTGGCAGATCCTTTACAGTACCCCCCCTTTTATGAGGGGCCACCGGACCCTTTCTAAGTGGACCTGGTTTTTTGGGGAAACGAAGGTGGAACCTCCTGACCAATACCCCAGCGTGAACATCCCGGGCGGGTACCCAAGTCCTCTCCTCAGGCCCGTATCCTCTCCAATGGACCAGGTACTGGAGGGAGCCTTGGACTATCTTGCTGTCCACAATCTTGGCCACCTCGAATTCCACCCCCTCAGGGGTGAGAATGGGAACAGGAGGTTTCCTCGAGGGAGCCAAGGACGGGGAGCAGCGTTTAAGGAGGGAGGCATGAAACACGTCATGTATTCGAAAAGATGAGGGCAACTCCAGTCGGAAGGAGACAGGATTGAGGACTTCAATGACCTTATACGGCCCAATAAACCGGGGAGCAAACTTCTTGGACGGGACCTTAAGGCGAAGGTTCCTAGACGATAACCACACCAGATCCCCGACCATAAACAAGGGGTTCGCAGAACGTCTTCTATCAGCCTGAGTTTTTTGTACGCTCTGGGACGCCTCTAGGTTCTTCTGAACCTGGGCCCAGACTGTGCACAGTTCCCGATGAACGACCTCTACCTCGGGATTGTTGGAACTACCAGGTGAGACGGAGGAGAACCGTGGATTAAACCCAAAATTACAGAAAAAGGGGGAGACCCCTGACGAGTTACTGACCCGGTTATTAAGGGAAAATTCGGCGAGGGGAATGAATGAGACCCAATCATATTGACAGTCAGAGATAAAACACCTTAAATATTGTTCTAGAGATTGATTAGTCCTCTCAGTTTTACCATTAGTTTCAGGATGGAAGGCAGAGGAGAAGGACAGATCAATCTCCAACTTTTTACAGAAGGCTCTCCAAAACAATGAAACAAATTGTACCCCTCTGACCGAAACAATATTGACAGGGACCCCATGGAGACGCAGGATGTGTTTGACAAACAAGGTAGCTAACGTCTTGGCATTAGGTAGTTTCTTGAGGGGCACAAATTGGCACATCTTACTGAAGCGGTCTACTACCACCCACACCACCGACTTGCCTTGAGATGGAGGCAAATCGGTGATAAAATCCATGGAGATATGGGTCCAAGGTCTCTGGGGAATGGGCAAAGAACGTAGTAAGCCCGCTGGTCGAGACCTGGGAGTCTTGGACCTAGCACAAACCTCACAAGCGGCGAAGTAGGCCTTAACGTCTTTAGGCCACCAATAGTTTCTGGCAATGAGGTGTTTGGTACCCAGGACGCCTGGATGACCAGATAGTGCGGAGTCATGATTTTCCCTAAGTACCCTTAGCCGGTATTGCAGGGGAACAAACAGCTTGTCCTCAGGAAGGTTCCCGGGAGCTGAACCTTGATCAGCCGCAATTTCAGAGACTAAATCAGAATCAATAGAAGAAATGATTATACCAGGAGGCAAAATTCAAGCAGGATCTTCCTCCGAAGGAGGGCTGGCCACGAAGCTACGCGACAGTGCATCGGCCTTAATATTTTTAGACCCAGCCCTATAGGTAACCAAAAAGTTGAATCTGGTAAAAAATAGTGCCCATCGAGCTTGTCTCGGGTTTAGCCTCCGGGCAGATTCTAGGAAAACCAGATTCTTGTGGTCGGTAAGGACGTTACCTGGTGCCTAGCCCCCTCCAGGAAGTGGCGCCACTCTTCAAATGCCCATTTAATGGCTAAGAGTTTGCGGTTGCCAATATCATAGTTACTCTCAGTGTGCGAAAACTTCCTGGAGAAGTAGGCACAGGGACGGAGATGGGTGAGGGACCTGGTACAAGACAGCCCCCACTCCCACCTCGGATGCGTCAACTTCCACGATAAATGGCTCCATTTGGTTGGGCTGAACCAGCACCGTGGCCGAAATAAAGCACTTCTTAAGGACCTCAAAAGCCTGGACAGCCTCAGGGGGCCAGTGGAGGAGATCAGCACCTTTGCGAGTGAGGTCCGTAAGAGGCTTAGCGATGACCGAGAAGTTAGCAATAAATCTCCTGTAATAATTAGCGAACCCCAAGAAACACTGTAACGCCTTCAGGGAGGCAGGTTGGACCCATTCCGCCACAGCTTGGACCTTGGCGGGGTCCATGCAGAATTCATGAGGAGTGAGGATTTGACCCAAAAATGGTATCTCCTGTACCCCAAACAAACATATTTTGGTTTTCGCAAACAGTTTGTTTTCCCGAAGGACCTGGAGCACCTTCCTGACATGCTCAATGTGGGAGGACCAGTCCTTGGAAAACACCAGTATGTCATCAAGGTACACTACAAGAAATACCCCCAGGTAATCTCTTAAAATCTAACTTCTGAAATTCTGGAAGACCGCAGGAGCATTACAAAACCCAAAGGGCATGACGAGGTATTCGAAATGACCTTCGGGCATGTTAAACGCAGTCTTCCACTCATCCCCCTCTTTGATGCGGATAAGGTTATACGCCCACCGTAGATCAAACTTAGAGAACCATTGGGCCCCCTGAACCTGATTAAAGAGACCAGGAATCAAAGGAAGGGGATACTGGTTCCTTACAGTGACCTTATTCAAGTTACGGTAGTCAATGCATGGCCTAAGACCACCATCCTTCTTCCCTACGTAGAAGAAGCCAGCACCTACCGGAGAAGTAGAGGGGCGAATGTAACCCTTGGCCAGGCATCCCTGGATATACTCTCTCATGGCTTCACGTTCGGGACAAGAAAGATTAAATATCCTACCCTTAGGGAGCTTAGCTCCTGGTACCAATTCGATAGCGCAATCGTATTCTCTATGAGGAGGTAACACTTCGCAGGCCTCCTTAGAGAAAACATTAGCAAAGTCCTGAACAAACTCAGGTAGCGTGTTCACCTCCTCAGGGGGAGAAATAGAATTAACAGAAAAACATGACGTCAAGCATTCATTACCCCATTTGGTAAGCTCCCCAGTATTCCAGTCAAACGTGGGATTATGCAACTGCAACCAGGGAAGGCCTAAAACCAAATCGGACGATAATCCCTGCATCAACAGTACAGAGCACTGCTCCAAATGCATGGAGCCAACAAGGAGTTCAAAAACAGGGGTATGCTGTGTAAAATAACCATTAGCAAGAGGAGTGGAGTCGATACCCACTACCGGGACAGGTTTAGGCAAATCAATTAAAGGCATAGCTAGAGATCTGGCAAATTCCACAGACATGATATTAGTAGAAGACCCTGAATCCACGAAGGCACTGCCGGTAGCAGACCTACCACCAAAAGAGACCTGAAAGGGAAGCAAGATTTTATTACGTTTCATATTTACGGGAAATACCTGTGCGCCCAAGTGACCTCCCCGATGATAACTTAGGCGCGGAAGTTTTCCGGCTGCTTATTCTTACGCCTAGGACAGTTGTTCACTTGATGCTTGTCATCTCCACAGTAGAAGCAGAGACCATTCTTCCTGCGGAACTCTCTATGTTGTCGGGGGGACACGGAGGCCCCGAGTTGCATAGGTACCTCCGAGTCTGCCGTGGAAGAGCGAAGCAACGGGACCTCAGGAGGCATCATGGGGGAGTCAGAGGGGAAAACACAAAAACGTTCAAGTTGTCGTTCCCTGAGACGTCGGTCAAGTCGTACCGCTAAAGCCATAACCTGGTCAAGGAAGTCAGAAGAGGGATAGCTAACTAGCAGGTCTTTCAGGGCGTTCGACAGACCCAACCTAAACTGGCACCTTAAGGCAGGGTCATTCCACCGAGAAGCTACGCACCACTTCCTAAAGTCAGAACAATACTCCTCAACAGGTCTCTTACCCTGACGTAAGTTCACCAGCTGACTCTCAGCAAAGGCAGTCCTGTCAGTCTCGTCATAAATGAGTCCGAGAGCAGAAAAGAAACGATCAACGGAGGAAAGTTCAGGGGCGTCAGGAGCCAAGGAGAAGGCCCACTCTTCGGGCCCTTCCTGGAGCCGGGACATAATAATACGCACCCGCTGGCTCTCAGAACCTGAGGAGTGAGGCTTTAAGCGAAAGTAGAGCCTACAACTCTCCCGAAAGGAGAGAAAAGTCCTCCGGTCCCCTGAGAACCGGTCAGGCAACTTGAGGTGGGGTTCAAGAGGTGAGGTGAGGGGCACTACCATGGTAGCGTCAGGCTGGTTGACCCTCTGAGCCAGGGCCTGGACCTGTAGGGAGAGACCCTGCATTTGCTGGGCCAGGGTCTCAAGGGGGTCCATAGTAGTGTCAGGGACCAGGGTAGACTAGGTATATGGGCTTGTGATTATGTAATGACGGGGGTAGGGAAACGGAGAAGTGAGCCCTAATCTACCCGCCACTCTGTCCCTGCCTACTTGCAACGACCCGCCGTAGGCGACGGGGTACAACTGGGCGGCGGTCCCTACGCTCAGTAAGTGCAAGAGACAAACAGACAAGGGAACACAAAGCAAAGGGAAATGGGGCAGTTGCCCACGGCAGCACCGTGAGCAACAAGATTGGTGAACGAGCCGAGTCAAAGCAGGAGTGCACGAGGTACCAAACGCAGAGCAGGAGAGTAGTCAGAAAGCCAGGGTCAGTATGGAGCAGGATCAAATAGTCAGAAGCTGTAGCTGGGCCAGGAAACCACACGAGAAGAATCACAAGCAAAGGAGGAACAGGAAAGGCAGGTATAAATAGACAGAGGGCGGGAGATAGCTCCGTCTGGCCAGGCTGCGATAGGCTCTCCCATTCCTAAGCCTGCCATCCTGAGTGGTGGAAGCTGGAGTCAGTCTCAGAGACATAGACTCGGGTGCAGACTGATTACCTATGGGCGTATACACAGAAGTTGTGCCTGGCAGATCCTTTACAGAAAAGGTAAATTGCTGTCTCCTTGGTGGTCTAATAGTTTACCATCCTCCACAGGCTCTAGTGGTGTGTCTGGCCGCTGACGGGAAGCTGAATGCAATATTCACATCGTGATCGAATTCCCTCCCCACCCACCATCGATCATACAGATCATGGAATAACATTCGCAACCCCTCAAAAACCTTAAATAAAAGTCAAGCGTACAATATAGTTGGAAGTAAAAGGCTGTGGTGTTTATTATGGGTAACATAAAAATATTAATAAATCTTTATAATCAACTTGAATGAATTAATAAATAAATAATTAAATAAATAATGTCCAATAATGAAACGTCCAATAAACAAGCACTTGTCCACACAGCATTAGCTGCTAGACAACCCACTAACAAACTCCGTGACGGGGATTCTGTCCTTGAACAAGGGAGGGTGGGCGGGAATTCTGTCCTTGAACAAGGGAGGGTGGGCGGGAATTCTGTCCTTGAACAACGGAGGGTGGGCGGGAATTCTGTCCTTGAACAAGGGAGGGTGAGCGGGAATTTCTGTCCTTGAACAAGGGAGGGTGGGCGGGAATTCTGTCCTTGAACAAGGCGGGGCGGGGCTGCTTCAAACAGCTTCTTCAGACAATCTGCTGATCGGACCAGACATCCTTTTATCCTACAGGATTTCCCGCCGCTCAGCTCCTCAAACCAATCCCTGGACTGTTGCCAACATCTGCCTGGTCACAAGGTCAAACCTGAGGAAACTTCTAGAACAAGGTAAATACCGTAAAGCCACACCCCAAAGAAGGGGTGTGAGAAGACACCAAAAGACAAAATAGGGGGAAAAGCAGAATATAGGAAAAACAAGGGAACAGAATAAGGGAAAAGAAAGAAGAAAAAAGGGTAAAAGGGGATGCGAAGTGATCCCATGTGTCCCCCACGCTATTCGCTCTAAAGGGGGGGCCTCTCATTAGGTTTAATAAGGGGCCGCCAGGCTCCCCTGAGTCCGGACTATCACGTGTACACATTTTGTAGCAAGATTTTTTTATTGATAAAATGTACGTCTTATAGTGTAAAAAATATATTTATATTTTTCATAAATCTGAATTTTGCTACAAAAACATTGAGACGTTCTTATTCCTCCAGGTTCATGAGGACAGATCTATGGAAGACTCAGGATTATTATTATTATTGACAGTAATGAAGACAAAACCAGGTTTCAGGTGGTAGAAAATGACTTTACTAAACCGTTTTATAAGCCAACAAACAAGGACCATGAGAATAGTAAACAGTCCGCTGCTTCTCTCCTTGTGGTAAGATGATATTTGGGAGAAAGGTTGGAGGTGGTGGATGTCTCGGCACTTGGTTGTATAACCGGAGCTTCTGCAGTTTGAGATGTTCCTGCTCGGCTGTGACGTGCCATTCCACCTCGCTGTAGAGTCCGCTGGTTATAAACGGATCTTGTAGATCTTTCTCCCTGATGTAAGTTGTTTTTTGGAGAAAGCTTGGAGCTGGTAGATTTCGTGGCATTTCTAGAGCCTTTGCAGTTTGAGATGTTCCTGCTCGGCTGTGACTTGCTATTCCACCTCGCTGTAGAGTCCGCTGGTTATAAACGGTTCTTGTAGCTCTTTCCCCCTGATGTAAGATGATATTTGGGAGAAAGGTTGGAGCTGGTGGAGTGGTCGCCATCTCTGGAGTTAAGCAGTTTAGGATGTTCCCAGAGAAGTTCCTGCTCGGCTGTGACGTGCCATTCCACCTCATCTGTAGTGTCCATTGTTTATAAATGGTTCTTCTCGCTCTTGGAGATGGTGAAGCTTTTCCAGGTAATTGTTATAGATAAACTCTAAGAAAAGAAACAAATATCCACATTATAAACCCCATGATTGTAGAGATGAATAATAATGTTATTACGAGGTCTGGTATACGAGGAGATAATGAGGTGACGTCTACTGACCTGCATATTCTGATAGTAGCTCAATACATTCACCAGAATGAGGACCAACATCGACCACTCTATGATCTTTGATGTCATTTCACTGATCTGTTAAAAAAATATCAAAATTAATATAGAAAAAATTGCGCAAAACAAGAACTTTCCACCCCAGCCGAGGTTTTGCCGCATTAATGTTTATTACATGGAGTCATGTGACTGACGGCGATGCCAAAATGGACCTGACCCATTGTCATATGACACCATATCCATTACATTGCGGACGTCACGATCACCATGGTGCTGAGAACGAGCACAAAGATTATAGGTCCAATTGTTTTCCTATAGAACGGCTTCTAGGGGTACAAATAAAATCTATACAATAATCCAGAATAATCTCATTAATACCGGATTAAAGGAATTTTACATCGACTGGTTTGTACCAGCAGCTCAGCATGTCAATAACTTGATATTATGTATGAGATATACTGTACATACCTTTACACACTGATCTCCAGCGCACAGGTGGGTGTATACGGATACCTTATTTCCAATGACTGGTAATTTATTATATAGGAAAATAAAGTTTCTTATGTTTAGTAAGTGTCTTATAGGATTTACTACACTTTTATGTAAGATAAATGTTAATATAATACATATATAGCAATGACAGTACCGCTGCTTTCTATTCAGCATCTTCCTGCAAGAAGCTGAACAATGTTACCAGATGACGCTGTGTTACACCAGCATATCGCCATCTGACGGCAGAGATCAGAAAATAAAGGGAAATGATCACCTCAGGATCTGAAGTTTTCTACATGTGAACCTAAAGACAAGGACGGTTGGATTCCATTCAAATATTATTTAAGAAAGGATACATGAAACCACTAAGGTCACGGCCATTATGCAGGACGCCAGTCTGAAATGGCTGATGAAGTTTCGGCTTTCGGACAATTTGTAGAGGAGTATGGACTGCCAAAGGTTGTAAAGGCTGCCAAACCCGAATGCAATGCAAGCATTAATCCGGTGAGTTATTGGATAATAGTAGGTCTAGAAAACAAGCAGACAGAGGTTAGAGCAAATCTTATGGAACTAATCACTAATTTACCCTCAGAACTTCCCAATAAATCCTAAATAACGTGTTCTGATATAATAACCCCAGAGACATAATGGATATAGAGGGGGGTCTCCTGCTTCCCTATTAGACAGAGCAGAAAGCCACTAACAAAAAATGGCTTCTGCTCTTGGGGGATTGAGGACACACATCTATTACATGGCCGTCCATTCATTCTAATAAGCCATGTAATACCACTTTAGTGTGTGGCCACTCGGTGATAACCGCTGATCATGATCACCAGGGGTTCAGCTGCCGGACCTACAGTAATTAGCTAATTGCCAGCGGGTCCCTATTTAGTGAAGATGGGACAACCCTATCAACGTAAAACATTTATTAACTTACCGAGAATGTAGCCATCATGGCTGTCCCGACGCATGATGACCATCCAATTGCCAGGAGGATCTTTTGAACCAAGGCCTGACGATCCCCAAAGGCTTCAGCATGGAGCATGATGTACTTATAGTGTAGAAACGTCAGGCCCAGAGCTGAAAAAGAGCAAATGAGCCGAATTAATCCTGTACCACGTGTAAAACCACCTAATAACATCTATGAAACGCGGACCAAATGCTAAACCCAACAAGAAACCTTCAATAATGGACGGGAACATTTATCTGCATCGTCTAATCCGGACAATTATTATCAGTTGAAATTAACAAAACTTTATTTTTATTTTTTAGAAAATTCTGATTACTACTGTAGACTGAGATGGGGCCAGGGTGCGACTGATGCCAAGTCTGAGTCACGTCTGACAGTCTGGTTGCTAGGGATACACTACCTAACAACCACAGTCTTGTCCAGCAATGAGTCCCTAGCAACCAGCCTGCATCTCTCACTGACGTAGTAATCACATTTTTGTAAAAAATAAATGTAGGTTTGACCCCAGAGTAATATAATCAGATATAAGACTTTTTATAATAACCCGCCATCCCCCAGAAGTAAGAGCATATTATAATCACTTCCGTGATATTTACTTACAGGCAATGGCCATTCCTATGAATCCTATTCTAAACAGGATATTTTCGGGAAAGAAATTTCCCGTTTCACTGTAAAAGAAAAAGAAAAACGCTCAATGTTAAATAATATAGAAAAATTGTCAGAAATGTTTTATCTTAATAATCAGCAGTCAGATAATAATCTATAGGACTGAGGAGATGCGTTTCTCTGTCCTCTTGCGGCTCCTCTGGGTAATGGAAGCCATTTTGTTAATTAGATATTTCCTCCTTATTTAAGTAATTACCTTATACATTCCCAAACTATAAAAGTCGTGTAATTCTCCATCTTACCTGATGTACATCAGTGGGGGGGCATGGCTGTTGATAACAGTCAGTGTGTAGCTACCAGAGAGCCAGGCCACACACCAAAAGGCCAAGAAGATGGTGAAGAATCCCAGTCCATTGATTTCCATAATAATGAAAAGTCGCCAATCAATTAGAAAATCGCGCTCTGTGTCAATTCACAGAAAGTAAGACCGCGCAGCTGTCAGGGGAATATTTATAACCTCTCATTATCTCTCTGTGACATCATAGCTCTGTGATGTCATCATGATGTCACAGTAAGGTCAGTTCTGCTGCTATCAAGGGGAATTCCCAACTTCTCAGCTCTCTGTGACATCATAGCTCCGTGATGTCATCATGATGTCACAGTAAGGTCAGTTCTGCTCTGGAGCTGCCATGGTTTAGTATCTGCTATGAACTTATATCTGCTATGGGCTTCGCAGACCCCAGAACACAAGTCATTGATGTAGTGACATTTTAGCGTCTTTTTTCACAGAGGTAAATGTAAGGTCATCTGTTATACTGTACTAATAAAAAGTATTTACCCCCCTCCATTGATTTTTCCATGTTGTTTTGGGTGATGGCATTGTATCACAGGGGATTAAATTAGGTAAAACAAGACTGACAGGACCAATGATGTCATCACGCCCACATAACACAACCTCTAACATTTATATGAAATAACTGAGACCCAGACCAAGATGTGGGGTAAAGTGGGGTCGGCCACAGCTTTTATTATTAACAATAAATTTGAGGACGTTGTCCGCTGGTTGGATAAACACATTGCAAGATAAACATGTCACCCTGGGTGCCAGAACATTGCAGGCGCGATGGACATGCTCCAGTTGTTTCCGGGTGATTTCACGCACGGTAGAGACAAGATCCTCCTAGAACCGCCGCTGTGACATCTGGAACAGAACAAAATGATCAAAACAGGATGAACATAAAAACTCTGAAACAATTATCAACAAAATGACATTTAAGGCTATGTTCACACGCAAACTCAAAAACGTCTGAAAATACGGAGCTGTTTTCAGGCGAAAATAACTCCTGATTTTCAGACTTTTTTTAACAACTCGCGTTTTTCGCGGCGTTCTTTACGGACATTTTTGGAGCTGTTTTTCAATGGAGTCAATGAAAAACGCCTCCACAAACGCCCCAAGAAATGACCTGCACTTCTTTTGACGAGCCGTCATTTTACGCGCCGTATTTTGACAAAGGCTCGTGGGAACAGAACATCGTAATTCCCATTGAAAGCAATGGGCAGATGTTTGTAGACGTATTATGGGTGTTTTTTAATGCGTAATTCGAGGCTTAAAACTCCCGAATTACGTCTGAAACCACTGCGTGTGAACATACCCTAACTCCTTAACAAGATTCCTCATACATGTACGTGGCAGTCGTTAAGGGAAAGTATGGAGCGGGATCACGGGCTGAGCTCGCTCCTTACTTAGCGGGTATTCGCTGTGTAATATGGCCAACACCTCACTGCAACGGACAGAATCAAAAATCACTTTGAGTCTTCCCGTTTAACCCCTTAGATGCCACAGTCAATCCCGACCGCAGCATCTAAAGCATTAGAATGAGAGGGGCGACCCCCACCGACGTGCCCTTGTGCCCCCACGATGCTATAGCGGGATGCCGATGGTTATCATGGCAGCCTGGGGCCCTAATGAAGGGTCTGCCATCTTTGTTCTCCGGCAGGGCTTCATAGGTGGCTGTAAAAATCATGATATACTGTAATACTTTAGTATTGCAGTGGATCGTGTGAGCAATCCAATAATCGCTGGTTCAAGTTGTCGTGGAAGTCCATCGCTCAAAATATATTAGACTGAAATTTATACGAGTCCCTACAGACTCTCAAGGCCAGACTCCATTAGTCAGTATCCTAATTAGGATATTTCACCGATATATATCGAGAGAGGAGAAGAAAACACACAGACTCGCTTATATGTTCAAAATGCTCCTCTGAAGGATTTATTACCAAACTGAAACTGTTAAACTGAAATTCAGAAGGGGTGTCGGCTTGAGGTAAACCAATCAGAGACAATGTAACAGTATTTGTTATTCAGTAAAAAGCATACAATAAAATACATCCCAGATACATCATTATAATTCTTCACACATTATGTTTACAAGTGTCTTATCTCTCTTTTGGACAGAATGTCCTCGTGGAGATGGGGGAGACCTTCCCTCACGCATACTTGCCATCCCCCCATCTCACGCCCTATCCAACTTCACATGGGAACCAAGGTCAAAGATAAAACATACGAAATCAACATTACTTGTATTAAAGGAACAATGACTTTCCTATTCACTACAAAAGAACCAAGATGAGAACTCCAGACAAGATGGCTGCTGCACGAAACTAAATCATTTAAACATTATCATCACTTTCACATATTACATATCTTAGTAATTTGGCCTCCTGCTTGATAATTCACAATGTAATTTCATACAGAGAATATAAGCAAATAAATCATCCACTAGGGGGACTTCTAAACTGAATTTTAAGGCTATGTTCACACGGGGTATTTTGCCGAGTTTTTTGACGCGGAAACCGCGTCGCAAAACTCGGCAAAAACGGCCCGAGAACGCCTCCCATTGATTTCAATGGGAGGCGTCGGCGTGTTTTTCCCGCGAGCAGTAAAACTGCCTCGCGGGAAAAAGAAGCGACATGCCCTATCTTCGGGCGCTTCCGCCTCTGACCTCCCATTGACTTCAATGGGAGGCAGGAGAAAGCGTATTTCTCGCTGTTTTATGCCCGCGGCGCTCAATAGCCGCGGGCGAAAAACGGCGCGATAATCGCCGCGAAAATCGGCGTCCAGGGAGAGGAATATCTGCCTCAAAGTTCCAAACGGAATTTTGAGGCAGATATTCCTCCACCAAAATACTCCGTGTGAACATAGCCTAAAAAGTAAAATAAAGTTTTTTGCAAATATCCCAAAAAATAATATTTACATTTCTAAAAAATTCCCTCTTCCCATTTTTTCCCTAAAGTAATGTTAAACAACATATAAGTTAGTATAATTGCAGACACTGAAGCGCCTAGGGAGAGTGTCAGGGACTGCGAGGGGTTAAAGAAGGATGGAACGTTTAAATAATGCCCAGGACCAGTATTGGTGAACAAGGGGTAAGAGGGGAGTGGTTAAGGAGATATAAGGCTGGGGTTTGGGGCAGAACGCCCTCTTACCTCCAAGCTGCAGCAGGAGAAACATCCTCTGGTGGAGCTGGGAGATTCAGAGCCTTTTTTCCTGTCGTTTCGGCGGACAGTCTTGCACTGATGGTGGAGGATCTTTTGCGGCAGGTGGCACAGCGGGTGGCTTTGGAGGGGCCTGTCTGGCTGGAATCCCTGTTGGCGGATGGGAGAAGGAGTGGATCGGATTGGGGCATTGCTGCTTCTCACCCCCGGTCTCCTCCGGTCCCCTGCCAGCAGGGGTCGAGGCCGGGTGGGGATTGTTCTAGTGAGTGTAGGGTCAGGGGAACGTCTGGTCCGGTTTGCCCTTCTCCTGCCTCATCTAATTTTTCTCCTGTAGGTTCGGTGAGGGAGCGTTCCAGGCGAGGGAGGAAACGTCGTTCTGGAAGACATCGCCGCCACGGCCATCGCAGACGTCGCAGATCGGGTGGCGCGAAGAGGCATGGTCGGCGGTCTTCCTCGTCATCCAGCGAAGGATTCTCCTCCTCGTCAGCGTCATCAGCATCTGCCTCATCGGAGTCGCGGAAGAGGTCTTCGCGGAGATCATCACGGCCGCAGGGACACAGTCGACGCCGGGAGGTGCGGCACTTGTCGGAGGATCGTGAGCAGCTGTCCCAGGTTGTTCCTCCCGCCGGGTCGGTGGAGGAGGTTCAGGCCATGGTTCCAGTGCCGCGGCAAGTGGCTGAAGGACCCTCTGGAGTCGGTGGGACCTCTGGGAGCGGTGAGTCGGCCTGCGGTGACGCATGGCTTAATAAATCTAAGGCATCGGGTACGGATCTGATTTCTGTTTTAAAAGCCGTGGTGGCTGGTTTGAATGTGAACGAGGGAACGTCAGTTCCCTCTGTGCCACCAGGGGGGGCTAGGCTCCCCTCTGAGAGAGAAAATACTTTAGCTAGTCTAAAGTTTCGGGATTCTTTGTTTTGTGGGGTCGCTCCTCTCGGGACTCATTTGTCAGCGGAGATCAAGGACAAAATTATGAGGAATGAATTTGTGGATATTTGGTCCTTGGTCTCTGTGGAGCAGGTGACTGTCGATAAGGAGCGGGTATTTGAGAGAGGTTCAGATAAAAAAGTTAAGGTCGCGAAAACTTTTGGCAACTGGGTACAGTGTTATGCTACACTGGCTCATGTTATTTGCCAGCGCTACTCCGTAAAAGGGGCCGAGTTGTTTGTTTACTTTGACACAATTTTCAGCGCCCACAGGCTGCACGGAGGTGCAGCCTGGTGGCGTTACGATGAAGAATTTAGGCGTCGTTTGGCTGTGTCGCCGGATATTAGTTGGGCGACAAAGGCAACGGATGTTTGGTTGCAGCTCATCTTAGCGCAAGGGAGCAGACAACAACGCCCCTTTCCCAGTGCGGCCGAAGCGCCAGGCCCCGTCCCTGGAGCTGCGGCCGCTAGGCCCACGGGAGCCTGCTGGCTCTACAACGAGGGTCATTGTCGGTTCTTTGCCACGTGCAAATTCCGACATGAATGCTCCATCTGTGGGTGCGCTCATTCGGCGCTCAGGTGTTTCCGGAGAGGTAAGCAGCCGGCCAAGGCACCTCCTTCCGGCGCAGCGGAGAACGCCGGTGGACGTTCTCGAGATGGGCCCATGGTTTGAGCGGTACCACAGGAGACGGGAAGCAGAGGTGCTCACTAGTGGCTTTTCCTATGGTTTTGAGATCCCTTTTGAATATTCTGCAACATTGTCATTGGCTGACAATTTGAAGTCGATCAATGAGAATGTCGGTGTTGCGCGTCTAAAATTGGCAAAGGAAGTTGAGTTGGGGTGGATGGCAGATCCATTTCGCGAGCCGCCGTATCCAAACTTACGAGTTTCCCCCCTTGGCTTAGTTCCAAAGAAGGAGCAGGGGAAGTTTAGGTTGATTCATCACCTTTCCTTTCCCCGCGGTGGATCGGTTAACGACGGGATCTCCAGGGCGGATGCGGCGGTTTCGTATACTTCTTTCGATGTTGCAGTGAGGTTGGTGCAGGCGGCAGGACAGGGCGCGTTTTTAGCTAAGTCTGACATTGAAGCGGCATTTCGGTTGCTGCCGCTTCATCCGGACTGTTTTCACCTGCTGGGTTGCTGTTTGGACGGTGCATTTTATGTTGATATGTGCCTTCCCATGGGTTGTTCCATATCGTGCAGTTATTTTGAAATGTTTGCTTCATTTCTAGAATGGGTAGTTCGCTTGGAGTCTGGGTTTGCTTCGGTCATTTATTATTTGGATGATTTTCTTTTTGTGGGCCCTAGGGACTCTGGGTTGTGCAGCACGTTGCTGCGGGTGTTTCGACAGGTGATGTCTCGTTTTGGTGTACCTATTTCAGAAGAAAAAACTGAGGGCCCGGTAACTGTTTTGTCCTTTTTGGGTATTGAAATAGATACCGTACGGATGATTTTTTGCTTGCCTGATGACAAATTGGCAAGTTTGGTGTCCCAGGTTGACCAGGTCATGGGGTCTAAAAAAGTGACATTAAAGCAGTTACAGTCGTTGTTGGGATTGCTGGTGTTTGCCTGTCGGATAATTCCTATGGGTCGTGTTTTTTCTCGGCGTTTGTCATTAGCCACTAGGGGTATATTGAAATCGGATCATTTCATCCGGGTAACTTCTTGGATGAAAAAGGATTTATTTGTCTGGCATTCGTTTTTGAGTTCATTTAATGGGAGGTCGGTTTGTCAGGACGCTGAGTTGTCTAATATAGATTTGGAATTGTTCACGGATGCAGCTGGGAGTGATGGTTTTGGAGCAATTTTAGGCCGAAGTTGGTGTAGGTCCCCTTGGCCCTCGAATTGGAGGGAGTTAGGTTTTGTACGTAATTTGACGTTATTAGAGTTGTTTCCTATTATAGTTGCTATAGATTTGTGGGGTAGCGTGATGGTGAATAAGCGGATTGTATTCTGGAGAGACAACATGGCGGTTGTGCACGCGGTGAACGGTTTGTCGTCTAGTTCATTGCCGGTATTAGCTTTATTACGATGGTTGGTTTTGAAATGTTTGGAGCTGAATGTGTGGTTTCGGGCGAAACATGTTCCGGGAGTTCATAATGTGATGGCCGATGCTTTGTCTCGTTCACAGATGTCCTGGTTTCGGGAATTGCACGCGGCAGCTTTGGCAGAAGGGGAGTCCCCACCCCTTCACTTATGGGCCCTGGTCGAGGACAACTTATGAGACTGTTGAGAGGTTCTGTGGTGGCAGCGACTTGGAAGAGTCATTGCAGAGCGTGGGATCGGTGGTTGGAGATTGCGGGGGGTAATTTTCCATCACAGGATGGTTGTCACCTTGATATCACCCTTACGAGTTTGGTGCAATTACGTCAGGAGGGTTGCAGTGCGGTCACTGCAGGTAAACATTTAGCAGGGGTGGCCTTTATGTTAAAATTGTGGGGATGTAGAGATGTTACAAAAGAATTTGTCGTTAGGCAGTCTTTGAAAGGGTGGAGAAAAGAGGCGTTTTCCAGGGACACGTGGCGTCCGGTATCCTTTGCGCTCCTGGGTCGGCTTCTATCCGTTTTGTGTGCCGGGATAAATATGAGGTTTCGTTGTTTGGCGCAGCGTTTTCTTTGGCTTTCTTTGCCACATTGCGGGTTAGTGAGCTGGTTCCACCCAGCGTGAACACACGTGGTGGGCTTCTCGGATCTGATTTGGTGGTGTTGGGTGATTCCCTCCGGGTCTGCGTTCGGAGGTCAAAAACAGATACGGCAGGGAGGGGAGCTTGGTTGTCGATTGGGAAGATGGGAGGCCAGGATTGTCTAGTAAGGTTGGTTCAAGAATTTGTGTCTGTCCGGGCGGCCGGGGCTCAATTCTTGATACATCAAGATGGTTCAGCATTGTCGCGCTTTCAATTTGAGGTGGTTTTTAAGGCTGGGCTGAAATACCTGGGGCTGCCACCGGGCGAGTTTGGTACGCATTCGTTTAGGATTGGCGCTGCCACGGATTCAGTGGCTATCATGCGTTTGGGTAGATGGTGTTCGAATAGCTATAAGTCGTATGTGCGACCGGATTTGGTTTTAAAGTGTGATTAATTATGGTGGTCCCTCTGTTAGTTCTTCTTTTTTCCCCCCTTGTGTTGCCCCCCTCCCTCTCTTCCCCCCTCCCCTCCTTCCTCGGTTCTTTCCGGGTATCGTGTTATGCTATTCCTGTCTGTATCCTTTCTCTCATTTGACCTGGAATTTAGCTCGACTTCTCTTTTTGTTAGGGTCGCGGCGCCCCCAGGTGTGGATCCTGGGGCACTCATATGTGTATTGGGCGGCGGTCCGAGCAGTACGGAGGCCGTTGAGTCCGAATTTGGGCCTCTCACAGGCCGACGTCCACTGGAGAGGTGTCCAGGGACTACGGTGGGTGCAGTTGCTGCCAGAAGTAGTGGCAGTTCCGAGGCACACTGACGGACCTGTTGTCCTGATCATTAACGCCGGGGGGAATGATATCGGCCAAGTTAAAATGGCCGAGTTGTTATCATTAATTCGGACAGATTTGGCGCGTTTACAGGATCTGTTCGCTCGCTGCGTGGTGGTATGGTCTGAGATAGTGGCGCGGACGGTGTGGCGGGGTGCCAGGAACTTGGCAGCGTTGGAGAGAGTGCGCAGGTTGCTTAATGTGCGGGTGTCGCGGTTCGTTCGCTTGATAGGTGGAGTTGGGCTGCGGCACCAATCCTTGGAAGGGGATAATGCAGATTTGCTGGCGCCGGATGGGGTACACCTCAATGATATTGGGCTCGATATCTTTCTGTTAGATTTGTTGGATGGTGCCGAGAGAGGACTGGCGTTGCTTGGTGGGGGTGGTCGAGGGACTGAGTAGGTTTCTCAGTTCCCCTCCTTGGCGGAAAGTACGGCAAAGAAGACAGAGTTAGCACCCTACATGCCTGATGGAGTACAGGGAGCATCGGCATTTCAGGAGAAGGAGAGAAAAGAAAATATATATATATGTCTTCATGCCGATGGTTGTAAATAATAATAAAGCTGTGGCCACTTCCACATTTCCATAAAGAAGGTGTTGGTGTTTTATTTAAAGAAGGATGGTATAAGGTCCTGGGCAGGTAAGGTGGACAATGGGTCCTTGCAGTCTTGCAGACACTGAAGCGTCTAGGGAGAGTGTCAGGGACTGCGAGGGGTTAAAGAAGGATGGAACGTTTAAATAATGCCCAGGACCAGGATTGGTGAACAAGGGGTAAGAGGGGCCTGGTTAAGGAGATATAAGGCTGGGGTTTGGGGCAGAACGCCCTCTTACCTTCAAGCTGCAGCGGGAGAAACACCCGCCCTCCCTCCCCTTGTGGTGTTGGTTTTGGTTTTAAAAAATTTTCTACGGTTATGTTCTGGTGTTTTTCTGGTTCTTTTGTAGATGTCACAGCTGGCGGAAAGTACGGCAAAGAAGACAGAGTTAGCACCCTACATGCCTGATGGAGTACAGGGAGCATCGGCATTTCAGGAGAAGGAGAGAAAGAAATATATATATGTCTTCATGTCGATGGTTGTAAATAATAATAAAGCTGTGGCCACTTCCACATTTCCATAAAGAAGGTGTTGGTGTTTTATTTAAAGAAGGATGGTATAAGGTCCTGGGCAAATTAGGTGGACAATGGGTCCTTGCAGTCCTGATATCGCCGCGTTTGCAAAAGTCCGAACTATGAGGGTATGTTCACACGAGGTCATTAGGTCATTACGTCCGTAATTGACGGACGTATTTCGGGCGCAAGTACCGGACCGAACACAGTGCGATCATATTTTCAGTGCGAGACAGTTGTCCGGCAGCGAGGCAGGAATTGTATTAATCCGTAGAATAAAGTGAACATGTAGTTATTACTGCACAATAGACGCCGTAAAAACGAAATCCCCCAGAAAATGGTGCATTTGCTGTTTTTTTTTTTGTTGCTAATTTCACCCCACAAATAGTAATAAACTAAAATAAAAAAAACTAAATTGGTCGTGTCATTAAGGAGTCAAATCAAGAGAGGGAGTGGGGGAGGGAAAGACGCCAAGCTGCAGGGTCCAAAGAGGACGAAGGGCATTA
>NW_027464423.1:0-71750 GCF_050947455.1 Rhinoderma darwinii
CCTGGTGTCACAGAGGAATCCCATACACCAGTATAAAAACAGTCACACTTATCAACGTTTAATTTAAAACCAGAGGCTTCACAAAAAAAGCCGGTGTTCCTCAATGCCCGTCTCATAGAAGCGGCGTCTGGGCATAGGACGGTGGCGTCATCCATATAGCCTAGGATTTTTACCTGGTTCCCCCTTCCTCCAGGTATGGGCACGCCTCTGATGACTTTATCATCTCTTATTAGGGTGAACAGAGGTTCTATGGCACAAATAAAAAGGAGCGGAGACAACGGGCACCCCTGTTTCACCCCTGATAAAAGAGGAACACCTTTAGTTAAAAATCCGTTGATAGAAATTTGGCTAAAACAGGATCGATATAAAAGCTTAATACGTGTTAAAATAATTTCAGGAACAGCCATCTTTTTAAGAACCATAAAAAGATATTCATGGGAGACCCGGTCAAAAGCCTTCTCGAAATCTAAGGATAAAATAGCAAGGCTTTGACCCCTTTCTTTAAAATACCAAATGATGTCACGTAAAATATTCAGGGACTCAGTAATTGACCTCCCAGGTACCCCACATACCTGGTTTGGATGGATTAATTTATGAATAAAAGGTTTAAAACGGATTGTTATTAGTTTAGCTAAAATTTTACAATCAACGTTTAAAAGAGTAATAGGGCGCCAGTTTTTTAACTGGTCCCTCTCACCTTTTTTAAAAATTAAGGACACAATCCCCCTCCTCCAGGAAGGGGGCAGCTCTTCAGTAATAAAAACTTCCTTATACAATAAAAACATGTCATTCTTTAAAATTTCCCAAAAAGCATGATAAAATTCGATGGGCAGACCATCTTCCCCAGGAGCTTTCCCATTAGAAAAACTTTTAAAAGCAAATAAAAGTTCCTCCAAGGTAATATTACGGGATAAAACTTCCTGGTCTAAAATATCTAGCTTGGCATCAAGGGAATTAAGAACATGTTCTAAAAAGGAAGGATCAATATTTTTCTTGTTAAAAAGAGATTGGTAGAAATTAAAAGCAGAATTTAAAATGCCGACCATAGTGGTTTCTCCTTCAAGGTTTAAAATGACATCTCGTTTATCCATTACCTTTTTGAAGAAGAACCGGGAACACTTCTCGCCATCCTCGAGGTGCTTTACATGTGAATTAAAAATTATTTGTTTCCCTTTCTCTTCTATGGCATGTTTTATTTCAGCTTTAAGATTTAAGATATCATCATCAACATCCATACCAATCTCCTTCAATTTAAAAAGTACATGTAAACGTTTATTAAGAACATAAAACCATTGTTTTTTCTCTTTTGCTTTCTTCTTACCTGCTCGAATAAAAAAAGCTCTGATTTTGGGTTTAATGCCCTCCCACCAGTGTAGCATAGGCTGACTGGGCGCTCTATGGGACTGCCAACACTGGTAGGTCCGCACAAACTCCTCTTTAATGATGGGGTCCTCCAGGAGTGTGGTGTTTAGTCTCCAGGGACCCCTACAAGCTTTTTGCTCTCCCTCTAGCTCCAGGTGCACTGAAAGGAGCTTGTGATCAGATAAAATATTTGTTAAAAGCAAACATTTTTTGGGAATAAAACTATTAGAAGTGAAAATAAAATCAATTCTGGAGCTCACTCTTCCATTGGACCAGGTGGGGCCTGGGTCCGCAGGCAAGAGTTCCCTCCAGCAATCTTTCAATTTAAAATCACCAATAAAATTCTTGAGCAGGTAAGAAGTACGGTCAATTTTTCGATTAAAATCCCCACCCTGCCGGTGTTCTCCATCTCGCACACAGTTAAAATCACCACCCACCAGCAGGGGGGTAGACCCAACACAAAACAATGGTAAAATCTCTAATAGTTCTGCCCTCTCCTGTTTGGTAGGAGGGGCATAAACGTTTAAAACACGAATTAAAATTCCATTAAAAAGCAAATGTATTAAAATAGCTCTGCCGGGCATGATTTCAGTCACTGTTTGGATGGAGATAAAACGACCTCGGCAGAGCAATCCAACCCCCGCAGAGCGACAGTCATTTCCACCAGACCAGACTGAGGGGCCTAGTTTCCAGTCCATCTTTAAATCTTGATATTCCAAGTCATTAGGGATTCCACATTCTTGAAGCAGGCAAAGGTCAAAGTCCACAGTCTCTAAAAATGAAAATAAAGCAGTCCTGCGGACAGGGCTCTTTAGGGACCTCACATTTAGTGAGGCGACTTTGATAGGAACCAACATAGTCTTAGTTGAGGTCAGGGTCCGAACCAGAAGAGTCGTATTCGGAGATCAGCTGCGAGTCTGGACCCCCTTTTTGAGGGGTCAATAAATCTTGGATGTTGGTAGGGTCAGAGCCAGATACGTGGGCGGCTCCAACCCCCACACTGCTCTCATCCGAACTCCGATAGGCAGCTTTCCTCCGAACTCCGGACTCCTCTTCCTCTCGCTGTCTCTTTGCAGAATGGCTCCTATCCATCTCCTCGAAGTCGCTCTCACCCATCTCTGGCCCCTGGCTGAAGATATCGCTGATGTCCTTCCTGGGCAGCTGCACAGGGGCCTGTGAGGTCCCATCACTCTTGGCAACCTTTGCCTGCTTACGGGGAGCCTTCATCGCAAGCCCCTCCACAACCGCAGTGGAGGAACTTTGCTCCGACCCCCCCGTTGACCGGAAATGGTCAAAACGAGGCTCCAATCCAGCATATTTTAGGGTTTTCTTAATGGAGCCCTCGTCTGACACAGAGTGTCTCCGCTCCATGCCCACACTCTTGGGACAGGCGTCAGGTCCTACTGCAGAACCTACGGAGCCACGACGCCTGTCGCTAACCACTGCCTCAACAGGGTCCACTGCAGGCGGAGCAGAGGACCTGTTTGCAGAGGTGCCGGTCAACTTATGTCCAGCAGAGTCAGAATTCCTCCTGCTCTGCCTGGACCCGGTGGAATCCCTATGGCCGTCCCTCGAGGCTGACATCGGTGGGCCCCCCGATGGAGCTGTGAAGGACTTTGGCCTGGACCCCTCAGTCGTCAATGCTCGTTTTGGGGCATTACCAGCGGCGTCTGCACATGTTGCAAACTGCCGCTCTGGCCCTGGTCTGGGTGGCCCAGATTTCGCTCTGCGGGGGCAATCTTTAAAAGCATGCCCAGTCATGCCGCACAGATTGCACAACACCTCGGAACTGCATTTTGCCGCTACGTGTCCAACCTGGCCACACCTGTTACACTGCACCACATGGGGCCGGTCACAATGTTCTCTGGTGTGGCCATATCTCAAGCAGTTCCGGCAGGCTATTGGCATCTGGGGGTAAAATAGGAATCCTCGATTCTTCCCAATGGCAAAGTTCTGGGGTGGGTGATGTAAGCCTCCAATGCCATTGGGATCCTGGCGGAACTTCACCCAATATTTTCTTTTGCCATTCCAGAAGCTCTGGGTGTTCAAGATTTTATGTGAGAAGCGGACCTCCCTGCAGTAACGACTGAGGAAGGTTTCAATGTCACACTCTGAGACAAATGGACTGAACATGCACATCACGAGCGGGACTTCTTCCTCCCCGTAGAGGAATAAAAAGTTCAGTCCATTTAGCCGCTCCTCACTCTGGTCCGCATCAGACAATCTTTTGTGCATGTTGTCGCAACATGCCGCGGCCGTAAAGGATACGGTGTACCGACCGCGGCTTTCCTGGTCATTGAGACACAGGATGTCCGCCCGCTTGAGCCCCAGGAAGTCCAGCAGAATCACCTCCACAATGAAGCGAAGGTTCTTCCGCTGGCGATGGCCTTCTTCCACCTCGATGCGGACGGACTGGCGCAACCGGGTGTCCCCGGATGCAAATCCAAATGTAAATGGCATTTTCAGTGCCTGGGGGCTAAGCCTGTCCCTTATAGCAGCAAGGGCTCAGATTCCACAATTAAGTGGAACCCTCCCCCAAGGCCAAGGATTAGGGTACCCCAGACACCTACGAAGCCCGATAAACGCCCTCGGAACGCTCTTAGAAAAACGCCTCAAGGCCGGTTGACCTCTTGGGTAAGGCGCGATCGCAACTCGTTGTCCGGGGGCTAAGCCCACTCCCCAAATAGCAGCAAGGGGGTGAAGTCTCTCTGTGAAAAGAGACGATCCCCCAAGGCCAAGGAGCAGGGTACCCCGGACACCTCCCAACAAAACCAGATGCAGAAATACTACACCTGATCTTGCCAAAAGGCCGAGAAGCGATAACCCGAGCGGCCCTTGCCTTGCCCGAGCCTGTCCCATACTGCTGTTCACCCCTTGCAGCGATTCAGCCTACTCCTAGGCAATTCCATGGGGCCCTGCAGGCTCACACACATTTACAGCTACTAAGCGGGAGGTGAATAAAGGCCGGAGAGGAAGCCAGACAGGATTTGCTTCTTTTGCTTGCACCACAATGCAGTGCTGAAAGAGGAGGAATCTACATAAAAACGCCTTCCTGGCAACGCCCAAATGCCCTCCTGCCATGCAGATAAACACTGGCAGCGGCAGCAAGTGCATGCCCACAGCCACCCCTTGTTCCTTCACACCTTGTATCAGCTTTAATCCAGTCCTGTGCTGCCTGCTGAGCAGCACTGAACAACACTGCCTGGGCCCAGGCTTTTATCTCTGAGGCAGGCCCCATTATGATGTCAGAAAGCTGGCTCTGGAATCCTGAGGGCTCCACTATGACACGTGCAAAGTTCCGTCTGAACTTTATATAAGACTGTGAGGCTCAGTCAGTCACTCAGTGTTGCCTGAGAGGGCAACACTGCAACAGCCGGCCGCCAGGCTGTCTTTTTTTTGCACATTTATTTGCCTCCAGGAGGCCACAAGAGGGAGACAAGGGACTGCAAAATGGAAAATAGGCATCCACCAACTTTACAGACAACTTCTCTTTGCTCCTACAACCTCCATCCTTGCACAGTTTGTTATTCTTCCAGGTAACATAGTAACAAATCCAAATTGCTGCTCTCTTTGTAGGCAAGCAAGGGTTTGTTGCAACTGCAATTCTTACTTCTTCTTGAAATGTAGGGACGACAGTACATTCCATCACATCCACCTAGTGTACACAGGTAGGTCCATTGTGGCGGGTAGGCGGCTGGCTGCTTTAATGGCTGTTTGCTGTTCCCCTACTCCACTCCACTCCACTATTTGACTGTGGTGCTGCATCAATCAGTGGCTGGCTCAGGTGCAGCTCTTTAACTTACCTAGGAGGGAGGGAGGGAGGGAGGGCGGAGAGAAGACAAGGAAGGTGAATGAGCTGTTCCAATGTGAAATGCCGGAAACACAGAAACACAGAAGACACACACACACACACACACAACAAGAGGTGGCAATGTATTCATTAATTGCATTTAATAAATGAGCTCATTATCACACATGACTGTACAAATGCATTGTCCAACAGGTGTTGAAATAATGGGATTAAAAGGGGAGATCCCTTCAGAAAGACAGAAACAATGGCAAAGAGAAAAAACACTTTTGGAATCTGATTTTAGTCAACACATAAGGGAAGGGTGCACCGGTCCTGGAAATACTGCAATACCAGGTCAATGCGTGGAGTGGACAGAGCAAGCTCTATTTCCATCTCCCTGTTCTAAAAATCCATTTAATATATGGTCCCCAGATAGGGGACGTATCAGATATTAAACTGATAAGAACAGATACTACACTTGATCTTAGCCAAAAGGCCGAGAAGCGATAACCCGAGCGGCCCTTGCCTTGCCCGAGCCTGTCCCATACTGCTGTTCACCCCTTGCAGCGATTCAGCCTACTCCTAGGCAATTCCATGGGGCCCTGCAGGCTCACACACATTTACAGCTACTAAGCGGGAGGTGAATAAAGGCCGGAGAGGAAGCCAGACAGGATTTGCTTCTTTTGCTTGCACCACAATGCAGTGCTGAAAGAGGAGGAATCTACATAAAAACGCCTTCCTGGCAACGCCCAAATGCCCTCCTGCCATGCAGATAAACACTGGCAGCGGCAGCAAGTGCATGCCCACAGCCACCCCTTGTTCCTTCACACCTTGTATCAGCTTTAATCCAGTCCTGTGCTGCCTGCTGAGCAGCACTGAACAACACTGCCTGGGCCCAGGCTTTTATCTCTGAGGCAGGCCCCATTATGATGTCAGAAAGCTGGCTCTGGAATCCTGAGGGCTCCACTATGACACGTGCAAAGTTCCGTCTGAACTTTATATAAGACTGTGAGGCTCAGTCAGTCACTCAGTGTTGCCTGAGAGGGCAACACTGCAACAGCCGGCCGCCAGGCTGTCTTTTTTTTGCACATTTATTTGCCTCCAGGAGGCCACAAGAGGGAGACAAGGGACTGCAAAATGGAAAATAGGCATCCACCAACTTTACAGACAACTTCTCTTTGCTCCTACAACCTCCATCCTTGCACAGTTTGTTATTCTTCCAGGTAACATAGTAACAAATCCAAATTGCTGCTCTCTTTGTAGGCAAGCAAGGGTTTGTTGCAACTGCAATTCTTACTTCTTCTTGAAATGTAGGGACGACAGTACATTCCATCACATCCACCTAGTGTACACAGGTAGGTCCATTGTGGCGGGTAGGCGGCTGGCTGCTTTAATGGCTGTTTGCTGTTCCCCTACTCCACTCCACTCCACTATTTGACTGTGGTGCTGCATCAATCAGTGGCTGGCTCAGGTGCAGCTCTTTAACTTACCTAGGAGGGAGGGAGGGAGGGAGGGCGGAGAGAAGACAAGGAAGGTGAATGAGCTGTTCCAATGTGAAATGCCGGAAACACAGAAACACAGAAGACACACACACACACACACACAACAAGAGGTGGCAATGTATTCATTAATTGCATTTAATAAATGAGCTCATTATCACACATGACTGTACAAATGCATTGTCCAACAGGTGTTGAAATAATGGGATTAAAAGGGGAGATCCCTTCAGAAAGACAGAAACAATGGCAAAGAGAAAAAACACTTTTGGAATCTGATTTTAGTCAACACATAAGGGAAGGGTGCACCGGTCCTGGAAATACTGCAATACCAGGTCAATGCGTGGAGTGGACAGAGCAAGCTCTATTTCCATCTCCCTGTTCTAAAAATCCATTTAATATATGGTCCCCAGATAGGGGACGTATCAGATATTAAACTGATAAGAACAGATACTACACTTGATCTTAGCCAAAAGGCCGAGAAGCGATAACCCGAGCGGCCCTTGCCTTGCCCGAGCCTGTCCCATACTGCTGTTCACCCCTTGCAGCGATTCAGCCTACTCCTAGGCAATTCCATGGGGCCCTGCAGGCTCACACACATTTACAGCTACTAAGCGGGAGGTGAATAAAGGCCGGAGAGGAAGCCAGACAGGATTTGCTTCTTTTGCTTGCACCACAATGCAGTGCTGAAAGAGGAGGAATCTACATAAAAACGCCTTCCTGGCAACGCCCAAATGCCCTCCTGCCATGCAGATAAACACTGGCAGCGGCAGCAAGTGCATGCCCACAGCCACCCCTTGTTCCTTCACACCTTGTATCAGCTTTAATCCAGTCCTGTGCTGCCTGCTGAGCAGCACTGAACAACACTGCCTGGGCCCAGGCTTTTATCTCTGAGGCAGGCCCCATTATGATGTCAGAAAGCTGGCTCTGGAATCCTGAGGGCTCCACTATGACACGTGCAAAGTTCCGTCTGAACTTTATATAAGACTGTGAGGCTCAGTCAGTCACTCAGTGTTGCCTGAGAGGGCAACACTGCAACAGCCGGCCGCCAGGCTGTCTTTTTTTTGCACATTTATTTGCCTCCAGGAGGCCACAAGAGGGAGACAAGGGACTGCAAAATGGAAAATAGGCATCCACCAACTTTACAGACAACTTCTCTTTGCTCCTACAACCTCCATCCTTGCACAGTTTGTTATTCTTCCAGGTAACATAGTAACAAATCCAAATTGCTGCTCTCTTTGTAGGCAAGCAAGGGTTTGTTGCAACTGCAATTCTTACTTCTTCTTGAAATGTAGGGACGACAGTACATTCCATCACATCCACCTAGTGTACACAGGTAGGTCCATTGTGGCGGGTAGGCGGCTGGCTGCTTTAATGGCTGTTTGCTGTTCCCCTACTCCACTCCACTCCACTATTTGACTGTGGTGCTGCATCAATCAGTGGCTGGCTCAGGTGCAGCTCTTTAACTTACCTAGGAGGGAGGGAGGGAGGGAGGGCGGAGAGAAGACAAGGAAGGTGAATGAGCTGTTCCAATGTGAAATGCCGGAAACACAGAAACACAGAAGACACACACACACACACACACAACAAGAGGTGGCAATGTATTCATTAATTGCATTTAATAAATGAGCTCATTATCACACATGACTGTACAAATGCATTGTCCAACAGGTGTTGAAATAATGGGATTAAAAGGGGAGATCCCTTCAGAAAGACAGAAACAATGGCAAAGAGAAAAAACACTTTTGGAATCTGATTTTAGTCAACACATAAGGGAAGGGTGCACCGGTCCTGGAAATACTGCAATACCAGGTCAATGCGTGGAGTGGACAGAGCAAGCTCTATTTCCATCTCCCTGTTCTAAAAATCCATTTAATATATGGTCCCCAGATAGGGGACGTATCAGATATTAAACTGATAAGAACAGATACTACACTTGATCTTAGCCAAAAGGCCGAGAAGCGATAACCCGAGCGGCCCTTGCCTTGCCCGAGCCTGTCCCATACTGCTGTTCACCCCTTGCAGCGATTCAGCCTACTCCTAGGCAATTCCATGGGGCCCTGCAGGCTCACACACATTTACAGCTACTAAGCGGGAGGTGAATAAAGGCCGGAGAGGAAGCCAGACAGGATTTGCTTCTTTTGCTTGCACCACAATGCAGTGCTGAAAGAGGAGGAATCTACATAAAAACGCCTTCCTGGCAACGCCCAAATGCCCTCCTGCCATGCAGATAAACACTGGCAGCGGCAGCAAGTGCATGCCCACAGCCACCCCTTGTTCCTTCACACCTTGTATCAGCTTTAATCCAGTCCTGTGCTGCCTGCTGAGCAGCACTGAACAACACTGCCTGGGCCCAGGCTTTTATCTCTGAGGCAGGCCCCATTATGATGTCAGAAAGCTGGCTCTGGAATCCTGAGGGCTCCACTATGACACGTGCAAAGTTCCGTCTGAACTTTATATAAGACTGTGAGGCTCAGTCAGTCACTCAGTGTTGCCTGAGAGGGCAACACTGCAACAGCCGGCCGCCAGGCTGTCTTTTTTTTGCACATTTATTTGCCTCCAGGAGGCCACAAGAGGGAGACAAGGGACTGCAAAATGGAAAATAGGCATCCACCAACTTTACAGACAACTTCTCTTTGCTCCTACAACCTCCATCCTTGCACAGTTTGTTATTCTTCCAGGTAACATAGTAACAAATCCAAATTGCTGCTCTCTTTGTAGGCAAGCAAGGGTTTGTTGCAACTGCAATTCTTACTTCTTCTTGAAATGTAGGGACGACAGTACATTCCATCACATCCACCTAGTGTACACAGGTAGGTCCATTGTGGCGGGTAGGCGGCTGGCTGCTTTAATGGCTGTTTGCTGTTCCCCTACTCCACTCCACTCCACTATTTGACTGTGGTGCTGCATCAATCAGTGGCTGGCTCAGGTGCAGCTCTTTAACTTACCTAGGAGGGAGGGAGGGAGGGAGGGCGGAGAGAAGACAAGGAAGGTGAATGAGCTGTTCCAATGTGAAATGCCGGAAACACAGAAACACAGAAGACACACACACACACACACACAACAAGAGGTGGCAATGTATTCATTAATTGCATTTAATAAATGAGCTCATTATCACACATGACTGTACAAATGCATTGTCCAACAGGTGTTGAAATAATGGGATTAAAAGGGGAGATCCCTTCAGAAAGACAGAAACAATGGCAAAGAGAAAAAACACTTTTGGAATCTGATTTTAGTCAACACATAAGGGAAGGGTGCACCGGTCCTGGAAATACTGCAATACCAGGTCAATGCGTGGAGTGGACAGAGCAAGCTCTATTTCCATCTCCCTGTTCTAAAAATCCATTTAATATATGGTCCCCAGATAGGGGACGTATCAGATATTAAACTGATAAGAACAGATACTACACTTGATCTTAGCCAAAAGGCCGAGAAGCGATAACCCGAGCGGCCCTTGCCTTGCCCGAGCCTGTCCCATACTGCTGTTCACCCCTTGCAGCGATTCAGCCTACTCCTAGGCAATTCCATGGGGCCCTGCAGGCTCACACACATTTACAGCTACTAAGCGGGAGGTGAATAAAGGCCGGAGAGGAAGCCAGACAGGATTTGCTTCTTTTGCTTGCACCACAATGCAGTGCTGAAAGAGGAGGAATCTACATAAAAACGCCTTCCTGGCAACGCCCAAATGCCCTCCTGCCATGCAGATAAACACTGGCAGCGGCAGCAAGTGCATGCCCACAGCCACCCCTTGTTCCTTCACACCTTGTATCAGCTTTAATCCAGTCCTGTGCTGCCTGCTGAGCAGCACTGAACAACACTGCCTGGGCCCAGGCTTTTATCTCTGAGGCAGGCCCCATTATGATGTCAGAAAGCTGGCTCTGGAATCCTGAGGGCTCCACTATGACACGTGCAAAGTTCCGTCTGAACTTTATATAAGACTGTGAGGCTCAGTCAGTCACTCAGTGTTGCCTGAGAGGGCAACACTGCAACAGCCGGCCGCCAGGCTGTCTTTTTTTTGCACATTTATTTGCCTCCAGGAGGCCACAAGAGGGAGACAAGGGACTGCAAAATGGAAAATAGGCATCCACCAACTTTACAGACAACTTCTCTTTGCTCCTACAACCTCCATCCTTGCACAGTTTGTTATTCTTCCAGGTAACATAGTAACAAATCCAAATTGCTGCTCTCTTTGTAGGCAAGCAAGGGTTTGTTGCAACTGCAATTCTTACTTCTTCTTGAAATGTAGGGACGACAGTACATTCCATCACATCCACCTAGTGTACACAGGTAGGTCCATTGTGGCGGGTAGGCGGCTGGCTGCTTTAATGGCTGTTTGCTGTTCCCCTACTCCACTCCACTCCACTATTTGACTGTGGTGCTGCATCAATCAGTGGCTGGCTCAGGTGCAGCTCTTTAACTTACCTAGGAGGGAGGGAGGGAGGGAGGGCGGAGAGAAGACAAGGAAGGTGAATGAGCTGTTCCAATGTGAAATGCCGGAAACACAGAAACACAGAAGACACACACACACACACACACAACAAGAGGTGGCAATGTATTCATTAATTGCATTTAATAAATGAGCTCATTATCACACATGACTGTACAAATGCATTGTCCAACAGGTGTTGAAATAATGGGATTAAAAGGGGAGATCCCTTCAGAAAGACAGAAACAATGGCAAAGAGAAAAAACACTTTTGGAATCTGATTTTAGTCAACACATAAGGGAAGGGTGCACCGGTCCTGGAAATACTGCAATACCAGGTCAATGCGTGGAGTGGACAGAGCAAGCTCTATTTCCATCTCCCTGTTCTAAAAATCCATTTAATATATGGTCCCCAGATAGGGGACGTATCAGATATTAAACTGATAAGAACAGATACTACACTTGATCTTAGCCAAAAGGCCGAGAAGCGATAACCCGAGCGGCCCTTGCCTTGCCCGAGCCTGTCCCATACTGCTGTTCACCCCTTGCAGCGATTCAGCCTACTCCTAGGCAATTCCATGGGGCCCTGCAGGCTCACACACATTTACAGCTACTAAGCGGGAGGTGAATAAAGGCCGGAGAGGAAGCCAGACAGGATTTGCTTCTTTTGCTTGCACCACAATGCAGTGCTGAAAGAGGAGGAATCTACATAAAAACGCCTTCCTGGCAACGCCCAAATGCCCTCCTGCCATGCAGATAAACACTGGCAGCGGCAGCAAGTGCATGCCCACAGCCACCCCTTGTTCCTTCACACCTTGTATCAGCTTTAATCCAGTCCTGTGCTGCCTGCTGAGCAGCACTGAACAACACTGCCTGGGCCCAGGCTTTTATCTCTGAGGCAGGCCCCATTATGATGTCAGAAAGCTGGCTCTGGAATCCTGAGGGCTCCACTATGACACGTGCAAAGTTCCGTCTGAACTTTATATAAGACTGTGAGGCTCAGTCAGTCACTCAGTGTTGCCTGAGAGGGCAACACTGCAACAGCCGGCCGCCAGGCTGTCTTTTTTTTGCACATTTATTTGCCTCCAGGAGGCCACAAGAGGGAGACAAGGGACTGCAAAATGGAAAATAGGCATCCACCAACTTTACAGACAACTTCTCTTTGCTCCTACAACCTCCATCCTTGCACAGTTTGTTATTCTTCCAGGTAACATAGTAACAAATCCAAATTGCTGCTCTCTTTGTAGGCAAGCAAGGGTTTGTTGCAACTGCAATTCTTACTTCTTCTTGAAATGTAGGGACGACAGTACATTCCATCACATCCACCTAGTGTACACAGGTAGGTCCATTGTGGCGGGTAGGCGGCTGGCTGCTTTAATGGCTGTTTGCTGTTCCCCTACTCCACTCCACTCCACTATTTGACTGTGGTGCTGCATCAATCAGTGGCTGGCTCAGGTGCAGCTCTTTAACTTACCTAGGAGGGAGGGAGGGAGGGAGGGCGGAGAGAAGACAAGGAAGGTGAATGAGCTGTTCCAATGTGAAATGCCGGAAACACAGAAACACAGAAGACACACACACACACACACACAACAAGAGGTGGCAATGTATTCATTAATTGCATTTAATAAATGAGCTCATTATCACACATGACTGTACAAATGCATTGTCCAACAGGTGTTGAAATAATGGGATTAAAAGGGGAGATCCCTTCAGAAAGACAGAAACAATGGCAAAGAGAAAAAACACTTTTGGAATCTGATTTTAGTCAACACATAAGGGAAGGGTGCACCGGTCCTGGAAATACTGCAATACCAGGTCAATGCGTGGAGTGGACAGAGCAAGCTCTATTTCCATCTCCCTGTTCTAAAAATCCATTTAATATATGGTCCCCAGATAGGGGACGTATCAGATATTAAACTGATAAGAACAGATAAGGTTTCAACAAAGTTTTTTATTGGCAAAAATAATATATTTTACAGACTTTTTTTTAAGAATTGAAACCACAAGATAAAATCAATGGCATAATACATAAATATTCATACATTTAAATGAATACAAAAGAATAATAATAAGACCAGTAATACAGATGTTATAATAAAAGTACAGAACAATAGCAGGATAAAATTTGTACAGGGCATAAAAGACATAAAAGAATAAAACCATTTTTATTTACAATGTTATGGTATTCCACATTTGCAAACACCACATGGATGTTGCTTCTTTTACCCCTAGCTGCTTTTTGTCCCTAAGATAATAAATATACATTTCACTTAGGGCATATTTCACACAATTTTTAACGTCAATAAAATCATGTTTAAAAAGCAGAATGTTCCTAACCTTCCAGATGGCATTCTTAAAACAGTTTAAAATGATCCAACAGACCATTTGCTGTTTAAAACTTGGGCAGTTAAAAAGACCATAAAACACGTATTCAAATTTAAGATCTTTAAGACCGCAGGCCCATTTCAGCAATGGGCCTACCTTCCTCCAAACCTCCTGTGCATATGGGCAGTTCCAAAACAGGTGCATTACCGTCTCGTCGTCACCACACCTGTCTCTCGGGCACTTGGCTCTCGCCACCAGTCCTCGCCTATGCTGGAATTCACGGGTAGGGAGGCACTGGTGAACGATTGCCCAGGCAAGGTCCCTGTGCACATTTGCCATAAATTTCCCGAAAACGTTCCGCCACACCACCTTGGACCTTGCCTGTGAGAAATTTGAAACTGCCAGTGTATCTTCCTGCCGCCTACAGGAGAGTGACACTTTTTTCTGGTCCCCCAATATGTCAGGCCCCAATTCTTGGAGACCTAGTAGCCTGACAGTTTTTTCGAGCACCGCATATTGTTTTGGGGGACACAGAAGCACAGGAGAATTCAAAGGGACACGAAACCATCGTTTAAAAATCATGCCCGTAGCGTACTTTAAAAAGTAGCTAAAAATACCATCAGAATTATACATTTTAAAACAGAAGCAAAAGTATTTAATGTAAAAGAAGTTAAAAAGGTTAGGAACATCTCTCCCGCCATTGTCCTTACATCTGTACATAAAATCACGTTTTAGTTTTTCCATTTTGGAACCCCATAAAAACATAAAACAGATCCTGGTCACTTTTTTAATATATAAAATTGTTGGAGGGAAAACCATAGCTACATAGAGCATTATAGGTAATAAAACAGATTTAATTATTAAAACTTTTCCCTCCATGGTGAGATTTCTCAAATTCCACATTAAAACCTTTTTTTCCATTTTGGCAATTACTGAATCCCAATTGGGTCTCCCATCGTTTTCTTGATTAAAAACAATTCCTAAAATTTTTATCTGATCCTGCTGCATGTTAACTCCTGGTGTCACAGAGGAATCCCATACACCAGTATAAAAACAGTCACACTTATCAACGTTTAATTTAAAACCAGAGGCTTCACAAAAAAAGCCGGTGTTCCTCAATGCCCTTCTCATAGAAGCGGCGTCTGGGCATAGGACGGTGGCGTCATCCATATAGCCCAGGATTTTTACCTGGTTCCCCCTTCCTCCAGGTATGGGCACGCCTCTGATGACTTTATCATCTCTTATTAGGGTGAACAGAGGTTCTATGGCACAAATAAAAAGGAGCGGAGACAACGGGCACCCCTGTTTCACCCCTGATAAAAGAGGAACACCTTTAGTTAAAAATCCGTTGATAGAAATTTGGCTAAAACAGGATCGATATAAAAGCTTAATACGTGTTAAAATAATTTCAGGAACAGCCATCTTTTTAAGAACCATAAAAAGATATTCATGGGAGACCCGGTCAAAAGCCTTCTCGAAATCTAAGGATAAAATAGCAAGACTTTGACCCCTTTCTTTAAAATACCAAATGATGTCACGTAAAATATTCAGGGACTCAGTAATTGACCTCCCAGGTACCCCACATACCTGGTTTGGATGGATTAATTTATGAATAAAAGGTTTAAAACGGATTGTTATTAGTTTAGCTAAAATTTTACAATCAACGTTTAAAAGAGTAATAGGGCGCCAGTTTTTTAACTGGTCCTTCTCACCTTTTTTAAAAATTAAGGACACAATCCCCCTCCTCCAGGAAGGGGGCAGCTCTTCAGTAATAAAAACTTCCTTATACAATAAAAACATGTCATTCTTTAAAATTTCCCAAAAAGCATGATAAAATTCGATGGGCAGACCATCTTCCCCAGGAGCTTTCCCATTAGAAAAACTTTTAAAAGCAAATAAAAGTTCCTCCAAGGTAATATTACGGGATAAAACTTCCTGGTCTAAAATATCTAGCTTGGCATCAAGGGAATTAAGAACATGTTCTAAAAAGGAAGGATCAATATTTTTCTTGTTAAAAAGAGATTGGTAGAAATTAAAAGCAGAATTTAAAATGCCGACCATAGTGGTTTCTCCTTCAAGGTTTAAAATGACATCTCGTTTATCCATTACCTTTTTGAAGAAGAACCGGGAACACTTCTCGCCATCCTCGAGGTGCTTTACATGTGAATTAAAAATTATTTGTTTCCCTTTCTCTTCTATGGCATGTTTTATTTCAGCTTTAAGATTTAAGATATCATCATCAACATCCATACCAATCTCCTTCAATTTAAAAAGCACATGTAAACGTTTATTAAGAACATAAAACCATTGTTTTTTCTCTTTTGCTTTCTTCTTACCTGCTCGAATAAAAAAAGCTCTGATTTTGGGTTTAATGCCCTCCCACCAGTGTAGCATAGGCTGACTGGGCGCTCTATGGGACTGCCAACACTGGTAGGTCCGCACAAACTCCTCTTTAATGATGGGGTCCTCCAGGAGCGTGGTGTTTAGTCTCCAGGGACCCCTACAAGCTTTTTGCTCCCCCTCTAGCTCCAAGTGCACCGAAAGGAGCTTGTGATCAGATAAAATATTTGTTAAAAGCAAACATTTTTTGGGAATAAAACTGTTAGAAGTGAAAATAAAATCAATTCTGGAGCTCACTCTTCCATTGGACCAGGTGGGGCCTGGGTCTGCAGGCAAGAGTTCCCTCCAGCAATCTTTCAATTTAAAATCACCAATAAAATTCTTGAGCAGGTAAGAAGTACGGTCAATTTTTCGATTAAAATCCCCACCCTGCCGGTGTTCTCCATCTCGTACACAGTTAAAATCACCACCCACCAGCAGGGGGGTAGACCCCACACAAAACAATGGTAAAATTTCTAATAGTTCTGCCCTCTCCTGTTTGGAAGGAGGGGCATAAACGTTTAAAACACGAATTAAAATTCCATTAAAAAGCAAATGTATTAAAATAGCTCTGCCGGGCATGATTTCAGTCACTGTTTGGATGGAGATAAAACGACCTCGGCAGAGCAATCCAACCCCCGCAGAGCGACAGTCATTTCCACCAGACCAGACTGAGGGGCCTAGTTTCCAGTCCATCTTTAGATCTTCATATTCCAAGTCATTAGGGATTCCACATTCCTGAAGCAGGCAAAGGTCAAAGTCCACAGTCTCTAAAAATGAAAATAAAGCAGTCCTGCGAACAGGGCTCTTTAGGGACCTCACATTTAGTGAGGCGACTTTGATAGGAACCAACATAGTCTCAGTTTAAGTCAGAGTCCGAACCAGAAGAGTCGTACTCGGAGATCAGCTGCGAATCTGGACCCCCTTTTTGAGGGGTCAACAAATCTTTAATGTTGGTAGGGTCAGAGCCAGATACGTGGGCGGCTCCAACCCCCACACTGCTTTCATCGGAACTCCGGTAGGCAGCTTTCCTCCGAACTCCGGACTCCTCCTCCTCTCGCTGTCTCTTAGCAGAATGGCTCCTATCCATCTCCTCGAAGTCGCTCTCACCCATCTCTGGCCCCTGGCTGAAGATATCGCTGATGTCTCTACTTGGCAGCTGCACAGGGGCCTGTGAGGTCCCATCACTTTTGGCAACCTTTGCCTGCTTACGGGGAGCCTTCATCGCAAGCCCCTCTACAACCGCAGTGGAGGAACTTTGCTCTGGCTCCCCTGTTGACCGGTAATGGTCAAAACGAGGCTCCAATCCAGCATGTTTGGGGGTTTTCTTAATGGAGCCCTCGTTTGACACAGAGTGTCTCCGCTCCATGCCCACACTCTTGGGACAGGCGTCAGGTCTTACCGCAGAACCTACGGAAGCACGACGCCTGTCGCTAACCACTGCCTCAACAGGGTCCACTGCAGGCGGAGCAGAGGACCCGTCTGCAGAGGTGCCGGTCAACTTATGTCCAGCAGAGTCAGAATTCCTCCTGCTCTGCCTGGACCCAGTGGAATCCCTGTGGCCGTCCCTCGAGGCTGACATCGGTGGGCCCCCCGATGGAGCTGTGAAGGACTTTGGCCTGGACCCCTCAGTCGTCAATGCTCGTTTTGGGGCATTACCAGCGGCGTCTGCACATGTTGCAAACTGCCGCTCTGGCCCTGGTCTGGGTGGCCCAGACTTCGCTCTGCGGGGGCAGTCTTTAAAAGCATGCCCAGTCATGCCGCACAGATTGCACAACACCTCGGAACTGCATTTTGCCGCCACGTGTCCAACCTGGCCACACCTGTTACACTGCACCACATGGGGCCGGTCACAATGTTCTCTGGTGTGGCCATATCTCAAGCAGTTCCGGCAGGCTATTGGCATCTGGGGGTAAAATAAGAATCCTCGATTCTTCCCAATGGCAAAGTTCTGGGGTGGGTGGTGAAAGCCTCCAATGCCATTGGGATCCTGGCGGAACTTCACCCAATATTTTCTTTTCCCATTCCAGAAGCTCTGGGTATTCAAGATCTTGTGTGAGAAGCGGACCTCCCTGCAGTAACGACTGAGGAAGGTTTCAATGTCACACTCTGGGACAAATGGACTGAACATACATATCACGAGCGGGACCTCTTCCTCCCCGTAGAGGAATAAAAAGTTCAGTCCATTTAGCCGCTCCTCACTCTGGCCCGCATCAGATAGTTTCTTGTGCATATTCTCGCAGCATGCCGCGGCCGTAAAGGAGATGGTGTACCGACCGCGGCTTTCCTGGTCATTGAGACACAGGATGTCCGCCCGCTTGAGCCCCAGGAAGTCCAGCAGAATCACCTCCACAATGAAGCGAAGGTTCTTCCGCTGACGATGGCCTTCTTCCACCTCGATGCGGACGGACTGGCGCAACCGGGTGTCCCCGGATGCGAAACCAAATGTGAATGGCATTTTCAGTGCCTGGGGGCTAAGCCTGTCCCTTATAGCAGCAAGGGCTCAGATTCCACAATTAAGTGAAACCCTCCCCCAAGGCCAAGGATTAGGGTACCCCAGACACCTACGATGCCCGACAAAACGCCCTTGGAACGCTCGTTTAATGACGCCTCAAGGCCGGTTGACCTCTTGGAAAAGGCGCGATCGCCACTCGTTGTCCGGGGGCTAAGCCCACTCCCCAAATAGCAGCAAGGGGGTGAAGTCTCTCTGTGAAAAGAGACGATCCCCCAAGGCCAAGGAGCAGGGTACCCCGGACACCTCCCAACAAAACCAGATGCAGAAATACTACACCCGATCTTGCCAAAAGGCCGAGAAGCGATAACCCGAGCGGCCCTTGCCTTGCCCGAGCCTGTCCCATACTGCTGTTCACCCCTTGCAGCGATTCAGCCTACTCCTAGGCAATTCCATGGGGCCCTGCAGGCTCACACACATTTACAGCTACTAAGCGGGAGGTGAATAAAGGCCGGAGAGGAAGCCAGACAGGATTTGCTTCTTTTGCTTGCACCACAATGCAGTGCTGAAAGAGGAGGAATCTACATAAAAACGCCTTCCTGGCAACGCCCAAATGCCCTCCTGCCATGCAGATAAACACTGGCAGCGGCAGCAAGTGCATGCCCACAGCCACCCCTTGTTCCTTCACACCTTGTATCAGCTTTAATCCAGTCCTGTGCTGCCTGCTGAGCAGCACTGAACAACACTGCCTGGGCCCAGGCTTTTATCTCTGAGGCAGGCCCCATTATGATGTCAGAAAGCTGGCTCTGGAATCCTGAGGGCTCCACTATGACACGTGCAAAGTTCCGTCTGAACTTTATATAAGACTGTGAGGCTCAGTCAGTCACTCAGTGTTGCCTGAGAGGGCAACACTGCAACAGCCGGCCGCCAGGCTGTCTTTTTTTTGCACATTTATTTGCCTCCAGGAGGCCACAAGAGGGAGACAAGGGACTGCAAAATGGAAAATAGGCATCCACCAACTTTACAGACAACTTCTCTTTGCTCCTACAACCTCCATCCTTGCACAGTTTGTTATTCTTCCAGGTAACATAGTAACAAATCCAAATTGCTGCTCTCTTTGTAGGCAAGCAAGGGTTTGTTGCAACTGCAATTCTTACTTCTTCTTGAAATGTAGGGACGACAGTACATTCCATCACATCCACCTAGTGTACACAGGTAGGTCCATTGTGGCGGGTAGGCGGCTGGCTGCTTTAATGGCTGTTTGCTGTTCCCCTACTCCACTCCACTCCACTATTTGACTGTGGTGCTGCATCAATCAGTGGCTGGCTCAGGTGCAGCTCTTTAACTTACCTAGGAGGGAGGGAGGGAGGGAGGGCGGAGAGAAGACAAGGAAGGTGAATGAGCTGTTCCAATGTGAAATGCCGGAAACACAGAAACACAGAAGACACACACACACACACACACAACAAGAGGTGGCAATGTATTCATTAATTGCATTTAATAAATGAGCTCATTATCACACATGACTGTACAAATGCATTGTCCAACAGGTGTTGAAATAATGGGATTAAAAGGGGAGATCCCTTCAGAAAGACAGAAACAATGGCAAAGAGAAAAAACACTTTTGGAATCTGATTTTAGTCAACACATAAGGGAAGGGTGCACCGGTCCTGGAAATACTGCAATACCAGGTCAATGCGTGGAGTGGACAGAGCAAGCTCTATTTCCATCTCCCTGTTCTAAAAATCCATTTAATATATGGTCCCCAGATAGGGGACGTATCAGATATTAAACTGATAAGAACAGATTTTTTTAAGTTGACTACCCCAACTTTGGGGGTAACCGTTTATTTAAAATTTTTCAGGTTTTACAATAAATTAACATTTTTCAACATTTTTACAGGGATTCAAATTTTACAACAATGGTTAAAAAAAATAAATACAAATTGTCAGATTAAAATCATACAATTTATAAAAGGGCACTTGGTGGCATCATATTATAGAATTCCATTCGCTAAAAAACCATTTTCTACTTAAAACAGGAGAGAATTTTTTGTCTAAAAGATAATACTTGTGCATTTCATAAAAACAAATTCCTAAAATATCATTCACAGATAAAATTTCATGTTTGAATAAAAGAATATTCCTGGCCGCCCACAGAGCTGCTTTAACGCAGTTAGTAATCTTCCATGCCATAATTTTCTGAGTCCTTGTTGGGCACTCCAGACATCCGTAAAAAACGCCTTCACTTGTAATTTTCTTTATTCCGGTTATCTTCTTCATCAAGGGGAGGATTTTTGTCCATATAAGTTGTGAAAAATAACATTGCCAAAAGAGATGTAAGACTGTCTCGTCATCGCGGCATCCTCCCCTTGGACACGCAGCCGAGTTGGTCAGTCCCCTTCGATGCTGGAATGCCCGGCATGGAAGACACTCGTGGGCGCAGCTCCAGGCCAGATCCTTCTGTGAATTAAAAATGAATTTAGCATTAATCATGCTCCAGATAATTTTGCATTTGTTTTCATTAAAATTGCTAATGGGGGCTATTAAAACATTTTCTTTTATTTCCTTTAAAACATATTTACTATTTTTTACATCTTCTATTCTTTTGTCTTTTAGGTTAAAAAGGTTCACTATTTTTTCTAAAATCTTATACTGGTCTGGCAGGTTAAAAGCATATGGCGAGCTTAAAACCGTAGAGAACCATCCGTACCTCCTCATAAAATAGCCAGTGTTAAAACGGATAAAATAAGACCAGTAGTGTTCCTTAAAAACAGTATTAAGACACAGTGTAAAAAAATGGATTAAAAGAAATGCTTTTATATTTGGAAAATCTTTACCACCCATTAGCTTTGGTAACATCACTTTTTCTCTCCTGAGCTTCTCCATCCTAGAATTCCATAAAAATGTAAAACATGCCTTGGTAATCTTTTTTAATAAAATATCAGGGGGAGGGAAAACCATACTTAGATATAATAAAATTGGTAAAATCACCATTTTTGTGATTAAAATTTTTCCCTCCATTGTCAGTTTTCTAAGATTCCATAAACAAATTTTCTTATTAACTTTTTGTGCCACCAAGTCCCAACTGATAAAACCATTGTTTGACTCATTGAAGGAGACCCCTAAAATCTGTACAGACTCCGACACAGGGACTGGAATGTCCTGTAAAATCATATTGCCAATATTTAAAATATTACTTTTATTAAAATTGACTTTAAAACCGGAGGAGCAGCAAAATTGGTATATCTGTTGTAATGCTTTTTGCAGTGACGGGGCGTCCCTGCACAGGACCGCGACATCATCCATGTACCCCACTACTTTTGCCTCTAGTCCCCCCCCGCCCGGCAGGGGGACTCCACATATCTGCTTGTCATTCCTCAATCTGCAGAGTAGAGGCTCGATCGCACATATAAAAAGTAGTGGGGACAAGGGACACCCCTGCTTCACTCCGGAGTTTAAAAGGACATCCTGTGTCTTAAAACCCTTTACTAAAATCTTGCTCGTAGAATTTTCATAAAAGGCCTTCAGAGACTGTAAAAAGCCTTCTGGTATACCCATCTTTTCTAAAACCTTAAAAAGATAAAAATGTGATACTCTATCAAAGGCTTTCTCGAAATCTATGGATAAAACCGCCAATCTGCCTTTTCTCTCCTTCGTATCACCAATAGCATCTTTTAAAAGGTTTAAATTGTCCCATATGCTCCTCCCAGGTATCCCACAGACTTGGTTGGAGTGGACGATTTTCTCTATAACAGCCTTTAGCCTATTCGCGCAAATCTTGGCCATTATTTTGTAGTCTGTGTTCAGTAAGGTGATAGGCCTCCAGTTTTTAATATCTGTTTTGTCCCCCTTTTTATAAAGCAGGGACACCTCACCTTTCTTCCAGGACCCCGGGAGGGCTTTTGTTCTAAAAACTTGAGTAAAAAGGGAATAGAGATCCTCTTTTAAAACTCCATAAAATGTGACATAAAACTCTATGGGTATACCATCAGGGCCAGGGACTTTACCTGTTTTAAAACTCTTGATGGTATCTAAAATCTCCTGTTCCGTAATATCCTGTAATAAAAAATCTTTGGAGACAGGATTTAAAACAGCGTCAACCTCCTTCAATGAGTCGTTCATCAAATCAACATTAACAAGCTTTATATTAAAAAGATCCGCATAAAATCTGTGTACCTTTTTTAAAATATTGTCAGTGTTTGTATCTCCATCAACATTGTCTAACAGGGTATGCTTATCGTTAATTTTCTTAAAAAAGTACCTGGAGCAGGTCTCATTTTCCTCGAGGTGTTTCATTTTTGAACGAAAGACAATTTCCTTACCTCTCTGCTCCAGGCACTGGGAGATCTCCTTCCTAATCTCCATAATCTCCTCCTCCACCTGCATACCCTGTTCTCTGAACTTGTATTGGGTCTGCAGACGGGTATTCAAATTAGCAAAAAAATCCTGTTTTTCTTTTGCTTTTCTCCTTCCGATTTTTATGAAAAAGTCTCTTATTTTTATTTTTATTTTCTCCCACCATGAGACTATGGACATATTTGGATGTCTTACCCGTCTGCAGCCCTTATAAAAGGTAATAAAATCAGATAAAATTTGCGGATCATCTAAAAGGGAAACGTTCATTTTCCAGGCTTTTTTGACAGTATTTTTCCCAATATCATTTTTAACTTTAAAATACAATAATTTATGATCAGATAAAACATTGGGATTAAGATCACATTTAAAAGGCAGTACTTGATAAGAGCAGAATATAAAATCGATCCTGGAGCTACAGTTCACATTGCTCCAGGTGACGCCGGCCTCTGCAGATAAATTGCTGTTACATTTCTTAAAAACATCAGTAAGTTTAAAATCAGTAACTATATCTTTTAATAATGAGGAGGTTTTGTCATAATTCCTGCTTACTGAGTTAGAGAACCGGCGTTCCCCCTTTAAAATACAATTAAAATCACCCGCTAAAACAAGTGGCTCTGAATCGTTTAAAAAAAGGGGTAAAATCTCTAGCATTCTAGCTCTTTCATTCTTGTCCGAGGACCCATAAAAATTTAAAAACTGCCATCTAATACCGTCTATAAAAGCTTTGACCAATAAAATTCTACCTGGTAAAATTTCATTAAAACTGTCAATTAAAACGTTCCCTTTAAATAAAATGGCGACACCTGCGGCTCTGGAATCGTTAGACCCGGACCACACTGAAGGTCCGAGTCTCCAGTCTTCCTTATATTTGTTGTAGTTCGTGCGATGTGGGATACAGCATTCCTGTAGGAAAAAAACGGTGGCGGAAAAAATAGAAAGATAGTCAAACAGGGCAGCTCTTCTCGTCTTAGAATGCACGCTCCTAACATTTAAGGAAATGCCACCTAACTCTGCCATGAGGAAAAGGGAAAAGAGACAGTCTTATGTAATCTTACCCGAGGTGGCCTCAGCAGTCCTCGGCGTTACCAGAGACCTCACTCGAACTCTCATCGCCCTCCGACTTCAAACCGACTGTATAACTTGAGGAGATTGGAGAGGAACTCATGTCAGACAGCTGACCCCCCGCCATACCTGAGGCACTTATCGCAAATGGGTCCCAGATGGACTCCACGGGCAAGGTTTCTGGAGCATATTGTATGGCAGCCTCCTCCCCTACGATAGGGGCAGGAAACGCACTCGCGGCCGTTTCCGGGACTTCTGTCACCTCAGAGGTAGCTATGCTTGTCTCCCCCAACTGGCGAGAAGGGGGGAGACCTTCAGCTGGTGCTTCCGGGGGCGCGTCAACTGGTTTCCCTGCTTTCGCTCTAGCAGGTACTCCCATCGGCACCCCCGCTGCCACCTCTGAGTACGCCCTACGCCTTTTAGTCCTTGCTGCCGCTCCGCCCGGGTCCTCTGCCTCAGGTACAGGCTGACCCAGCACCTCCTGCGGCCCAGGCGGATCAGCTTCATCCGAACTACCCATCTCCTCCGTTTCCTGAGGGGGCTTTTTCGTCCGCTGATCACTGGCTCTTCTCTTAAACCGCCTTTGCTCCTTTGGGTCACCTGTTTGGGGGGGTCTGCTGGAGGTGTCCATGTCATCTGCCTCTTCACCTCTTGGTTCCTCTCCTTGTGCGGGGGGCGATCTGGCCTGCTGGCTGCTCTGGACGCCTCGGCCGGACCTCGGGTTGTTCCGATCTGTGGGGACAAGTAGCATATAGATGACCAACTCGGCTGCAAAAACGACACCTTTTCCCAGAGGGCAAGTTTTGGCCTCGTGCTCAGAGCTGCCACAGTTCCTACAGGTGCTTTCGCAGAACTCTTTGGTGTGACCGTACTTTTGACATTTTCTACAGAATGGAGGCATTCCTGTATAAAAAAGATCTCCTGCCATATCACCTAATTTAAAGCGTGCTGGCGGCAACATTATCCCCCCTGCTGTATTGGCATCTCTATAACAAGTTACTAAAAATCTCCACTTTGACGTCCAAACTCCAACTTCGTTCATTATTTTGCCAATACATTTTACACTTTTGAAATAGGGGGATAAAAAAGGACATCACATCTTTTAAATCAGCAAACGGGCAGTACATTTTTATCACAATCATCTTAGTGATGTCCAACACATGTTCGTAAAATTCAATACCGTCCAGTCTCGGATCGTTTTTTACCATGTATGCCGCCAGCAGATCTTGGAACACTCCATTCTGTACAAAAGTTATGTCGTATGTTCTTCTCCTAGGATAGTCTTGTACCGCCAATATCTCCCGCTTCTGAATGTTGAAAATGCCAACAAGCACGGTCTCCACCAAGAACTTCAGGCCGCAGGTCGTCGCCTTCTCTTCTGATACAATTACACGGATTGTATTCTTTATCCGGGCATACGCCGGTATCTCACCAGGACTTTCGTCCATGGTGAGGGGTTTTCAAGGAAAGTTACGCCACCCGTTGGTGACGTAACGTCTACGCAGCTTTTCCCCTTTTCGGCCGAAGCCTACACGGGGGATATGTGGATCGCAACTCGTTGCTCAGGACTAAGCCTCTCTCCCAAATAGCAGCACGGGGGTGAAGTCCAGGCGAACCTGGACGATCCCCCGAGGCCGAGAGAGAGGGTACCTGAGCACCTCCTAACCAAGACCAGGCAGCACTGACTACAAGTAATCAGAACTACACTTGATCTCAGCCAGAAGGCCGAGAAGCGATAACCCGAGCGGCCCTTTGCCTTGCCCGAGCCTGTCCCATACTGCTGTTCACCCCTTGCAGCGATTCAGCCTACTCCTAGGCAATTCCATGGGGCCCTGCAGGCTCACACACATTTACAGCTACTAAGCGGGAGGTGAATAAAGGCCGGAGAGGAAGCCAGACAGGATTTGCTTCTTTTGCTTGCACCACAATGCAGTGCTGAAAGAGGAGGAATCTACATAAAAACGCCTTCCTGGCAACGCCCAAATGCCCTCCTGCCATGCAGATAAACACTGGCAGCGGCAGCAAGTGCATGCCCACAGCCACCCCTTGTTCCTTCACACCTTGTATCAGCTTTAATCCAGTCCTGTGCTGCCTGCTGAGCAGCACTGAACAACACTGCCTGGGCCCAGGCTTTTATCTCTGAGGCAGGCCCCATTATGATGTCAGAAAGCTGGCTCTGGAATCCTGAGGGCTCCACTATGACACGTGCAAAGTTCCGTCTGAACTTTATATAAGACTGTGAGGCTCAGTCAGTCACTCAGTGTTGCCTGAGAGGGCAACACTGCAACAGCCGGCCGCCAGGCTGTCTTTTTTTTTGCACATTTATTTGCCTCCAGGAGGCCACAAGAGGGAGACAAGGGACTGCAAAATGGAAAATAGGCATCCACCAACTTTACAGACAACTTCTCTTTGCTCCTACAACCTCCATCCTTGCACAGTTTGTTATTCTTCCAGGTAACATAGTAACAAATCCAAATTGCTGCTCTCTTTGTAGGCAAGCAAGGGTTTGTTGCAACTGCAATTCTTACTTCTTCTTGAAATGTAGGGACGACAGTACATTCCATCACATCCACCTAGTGTACACAGGTAGGTCCATTGTGGCGGGTAGGCGGCTGGCTGCTTTAATGGCTGTTTGCTGTTCCCCTACTCCACTCCACTCCACTATTGACTGTGGTGCTGCATCAATCAGTGGCTGGCTCAGGTGCAGCTCTTTAACTTACCTAGGAGGGAGGGAGGGAGGGAGGGCGGAGAGAAGACAAGGAAGGTGAATGAGCTGTTCCAATGTGAAATGCCGGAAACACAGAAACACAGAAGACACACACACACACACACACAACAAGAGGTGGCAATGTATTCATTAATTGCATTTAATAAATGAGCTCATTATCACACATGACTGTACAAATGCATTGTCCAACAGGTGTTGAAATAATGGGATTAAAAGGGGAGATCCCTTCAGAAAGACAGAAACAATGGCAAAGAGAAAAAACACTTTTGGAATCTGATTTTAGTCAACACATAAGGGAAGGGTGCACCGGTCCTGGAAATACTGCAATACCAGGTCAATGCGTGGAGTGGACAGAGCAAGCTCTATTTCCATCTCCCTGTTCTAAAAATCCATTTAATATATGGTCCCCAGATAGGGGACGTATCAGATATTAAACTGATAAGAACAGATACTACACTTGATCTTAGCCAAAAGGCCGAGAAGCGATAACCCGAGCGGCCCTTGCCTTGCCCGAGCCTGTCCCATACTGCTGTTCACCCCTTGCAGCGATTCAGCCTACTCCTAGGCAATTCCATGGGGCCCTGCAGGCTCACACACATTTACAGCTACTAAGCGGGAGGTGAATAAAGGCCGGAGAGGAAGCCAGACAGGATTTGCTTCTTTTGCTTGCACCACAATGCAGTGCTGAAAGAGGAGGAATCTACATAAAAACGCCTTCCTGGCAACGCCCAAATGCCCTCCTGCCATGCAGATAAACACTGGCAGCGGCAGCAAGTGCATGCCCACAGCCACCCCTTGTTCCTTCACACCTTGTATCAGCTTTAATCCAGTCCTGTGCTGCCTGCTGAGCAGCACTGAACAACACTGCCTGGGCCCAGGCTTTTATCTCTGAGGCAGGCCCCATTATGATGTCAGAAAGCTGGCTCTGGAATCCTGAGGGCTCCACTATGACACGTGCAAAGTTCCGTCTGAACTTTATATAAGACTGTGAGGCTCAGTCAGTCACTCAGTGTTGCCTGAGAGGGCAACACTGCAACAGCCGGCCGCCAGGCTGTCTTTTTTTTGCACATTTATTTGCCTCCAGGAGGCCACAAGAGGGAGACAAGGGACTGCAAAATGGAAAATAGGCATCCACCAACTTTACAGACAACTTCTCTTTGCTCCTACAACCTCCATCCTTGCACAGTTTGTTATTCTTCCAGGTAACATAGTAACAAATCCAAATTGCTGCTCTCTTTGTAGGCAAGCAAGGGTTTGTTGCAACTGCAATTCTTACTTCTTCTTGAAATGTAGGGACGACAGTACATTCCATCACATCCACCTAGTGTACACAGGTAGGTCCATTGTGGCGGGTAGGCGGCTGGCTGCTTTAATGGCTGTTTGCTGTTCCCCTACTCCACTCCACTCCACTATTTGACTGTGGTGCTGCATCAATCAGTGGCTGGCTCAGGTGCAGCTCTTTAACTTACCTAGGAGGGAGGGAGGGAGGGAGGGCGGAGAGAAGACAAGGAAGGTGAATGAGCTGTTCCAATGTGAAATGCCGGAAACACAGAAACACAGAAGACACACACACACACACACACAACAAGAGGTGGCAATGTATTCATTAATTGCATTTAATAAATGAGCTCATTATCACACATGACTGTACAAATGCATTGTCCAACAGGTGTTGAAATAATGGGATTAAAAGGGGAGATCCCTTCAGAAAGACAGAAACAATGGCAAAGAGAAAAAACACTTTTGGAATCTGATTTTAGTCAACACATAAGGGAAGGGTGCACCGGTCCTGGAAATACTGCAATACCAGGTCAATGCGTGGAGTGGACAGAGCAAGCTCTATTTCCATCTCCCTGTTCTAAAAATCCATTTAATATATGGTCCCCAGATAGGGGACGTATCAGATATTAAACTGATAAGAACAGATACTACACTTGATCTTAGCCAAAAGGCCGAGAAGCGATAACCCGAGCGGCCCTTGCCTTGCCCGAGCCTGTCCCATACTGCTGTTCACCCCTTGCAGCGATTCAGCCTACTCCTAGGCAATTCCATGGGGCCCTGCAGGCTCACACACATTTACAGCTACTAAGCGGGAGGTGAATAAAGGCCGGAGAGGAAGCCAGACAGGATTTGCTTCTTTTGCTTGCACCACAATGCAGTGCTGAAAGAGGAGGAATCTACATAAAAACGCCTTCCTGGCAACGCCCAAATGCCCTCCTGCCATGCAGATAAACACTGGCAGCGGCAGCAAGTGCATGCCCACAGCCACCCCTTGTTCCTTCACACCTTGTATCAGCTTTAATCCAGTCCTGTGCTGCCTGCTGAGCAGCACTGAACAACACTGCCTGGGCCCAGGCTTTTATCTCTGAGGCAGGCCCCATTATGATGTCAGAAAGCTGGCTCTGGAATCCTGAGGGCTCCACTATGACACGTGCAAAGTTCCGTCTGAACTTTATATAAGACTGTGAGGCTCAGTCAGTCACTCAGTGTTGCCTGAGAGGGCAACACTGCAACAGCCGGCCGCCAGGCTGTCTTTTTTTTGCACATTTATTTGCCTCCAGGAGGCCACAAGAGGGAGACAAGGGACTGCAAAATGGAAAATAGGCATCCACCAACTTTACAGACAACTTCTCTTTGCTCCTACAACCTCCATCCTTGCACAGTTTGTTATTCTTCCAGGTAACATAGTAACAAATCCAAATTGCTGCTCTCTTTGTAGGCAAGCAAGGGTTTGTTGCAACTGCAATTCTTACTTCTTCTTGAAATGTAGGGACGACAGTACATTCCATCACATCCACCTAGTGTACACAGGTAGGTCCATTGTGGCGGGTAGGCGGCTGGCTGCTTTAATGGCTGTTTGCTGTTCCCCTACTCCACTCCACTCCACTATTTGACTGTGGTGCTGCATCAATCAGTGGCTGGCTCAGGTGCAGCTCTTTAACTTACCTAGGGAGGGAGGGAGGGAGGGCGGAGAGAAGACAAGGAAGGTGAATGAGCTGTTCCAATGTGAAATGCCGGAAACACAGAAACACAGAAGACACACACACACACACACACAACAAGAGGTGGCAATGTATTCATTAATTGCATTTAATAAATGAGCTCATTATCACACATGACTGTACAAATGCATTGTCCAACAGGTGTTGAAATAATGGGATTAAAAGGGGAGATCCCTTCAGAAAGACAGAAACAATGGCAAAGAGAAAAAACACTTTTGGAATCTGATTTTAGTCAACACATAAGGGAAGGGTGCACCGGTCCTGGAAATACTGCAATACCAGGTCAATGCGTGGAGTGGACAGAGCAAGCTCTATTTCCATCTCCCTGTTCTAAAAATCCATTTAATATATGGTCCCCAGATAGGGGACGTATCAGATATTAAACTGATAAGAACAGATACTACACTTGATCTTAGCCAAAAGGCCGAGAAGCGATAACCCGAGCGGCCCTTGCCTTGCCCGAGCCTGTCCCATACTGCTGTTCACCCCTTGCAGCGATTCAGCCTACTCCTAGGCAATTCCATGGGGCCCTGCAGGCTCACACACATTTACAGCTACTAAGCGGGAGGTGAATAAAGGCCGGAGAGGAAGCCAGACAGGATTTGCTTCTTTTGCTTGCACCACAATGCAGTGCTGAAAGAGGAGGAATCTACATAAAAACGCCTTCCTGGCAACGCCCAAATGCCCTCCTGCCATGCAGATAAACACTGGCAGCGGCAGCAAGTGCATGCCCACAGCCACCCCTTGTTCCTTCACACCTTGTATCAGCTTTAATCCAGTCCTGTGCTGCCTGCTGAGCAGCACTGAACAACACTGCCTGGGCCCAGGCTTTTATCTCTGAGGCAGGCCCCATTATGATGTCAGAAAGCTGGCTCTGGAATCCTGAGGGCTCCACTATGACACGTGCAAAGTTCCGTCTGAACTTTATATAAGACTGTGAGGCTCAGTCAGTCACTCAGTGTTGCCTGAGAGGGCAACACTGCAACAGCCGGCCGCCAGGCTGTCTTTTTTTTGCACATTTATTTGCCTCCAGGAGGCCACAAGAGGGAGACAAGGGACTGCAAAATGGAAAATAGGCATCCACCAACTTTACAGACAACTTCTCTTTGCTCCTACAACCTCCATCCTTGCACAGTTTGTTATTCTTCCAGGTAACATAGTAACAAATCCAAATTGCTGCTCTCTTTGTAGGCAAGCAAGGGTTTGTTGCAACTGCAATTCTTACTTCTTCTTGAAATGTAGGGACGACAGTACATTCCATCACATCCACCTAGTGTACACAGGTAGGTCCATTGTGGCGGGTAGGCGGCTGGCTGCTTTAATGGCTGTTTGCTGTTCCCCTACTCCACTCCACTCCACTATTTGACTGTGGTGCTGCATCAATCAGTGGCTGGCTCAGGTGCAGCTCTTTAACTTACCTAGGAGGGAGGGAGGGAGGGCGGAGAGAAGACAAGGAAGGTGAATGAGCTGTTCCAATGTGAAATGCCGGAAACACAGAAACACAGAAGACACACACACACACACACAACAAGAGGTGGCAATGTATTCATTAATTGCATTTAATAAATGAGCTCATTATCACACATGACTGTACAAATGCATTGTCCAACAGGTGTTGAAATAATGGGATTAAAAGGGGAGATCCCTTCAGAAAGACAGAAACAATGGCAAAGAGAAAAAACACTTTTGGAATCTGATTTTAGTCAACACATAAGGGAAGGGTGCACCGGTCCTGGAAATACTGCAATACCAGGTCAATGCGTGGAGTGGACAGAGCAAGCTCTATTTCCATCTCCCTGTTCTAAAAATCCATTTAATATATGGTCCCCAGATAGGGGACGTATCAGATATTAAACTGATAAGAACAGATACTACACTTGATCTTAGCCAAAAGGCCGAGAAGCGATAACCCGAGCGGCCCTTGCCTTGCCCGAGCCTGTCCCATACTGCTGTTCACCCCTTGCAGCGATTCAGCCTACTCCTAGGCAATTCCATGGGGCCCTGCAGGCTCACACACATTTACAGCTACTAAGCGGGAGGTGAATAAAGGCCGGAGAGGAAGCCAGACAGGATTTGCTTCTTTTGCTTGCACCACAATGCAGTGCTGAAAGAGGAGGAATCTACATAAAAACGCCTTCCTGGCAACGCCCAAATGCCCTCCTGCCATGCAGATAAACACTGGCAGCGGCAGCAAGTGCATGCCCACAGCCACCCCTTGTTCCTTCACACCTTGTATCAGCTTTAATCCAGTCCTGTGCTGCCTGCTGAGCAGCACTGAACAACACTGCCTGGGCCCAGGCTTTTATCTCTGAGGCAGGCCCCATTATGATGTCAGAAAGCTGGCTCTGGAATCCTGAGGGCTCCACTATGACACGTGCAAAGTTCCGTCTGAACTTTATATAAGACTGTGAGGCTCAGTCAGTCACTCAGTGTTGCCTGAGAGGGCAACACTGCAACAGCCGGCCGCCAGGCTGTCTTTTTTTTGCACATTTATTTGCCTCCAGGAGGCCACAAGAGGGAGACAAGGGACTGCAAAATGGAAAATAGGCATCCACCAACTTTACAGACAACTTCTCTTTGCTCCTACAACCTCCATCCTTGCACAGTTTGTTATTCTTCCAGGTAACATAGTAACAAATCCAAATTGCTGCTCTCTTTGTAGGCAAGCAAGGGTTTGTTGCAACTGCAATTCTTACTTCTTCTTGAAATGTAGGGACGACAGTACATTCCATCACATCCACCTAGTGTACACAGGTAGGTCCATTGTGGCGGGTAGGCGGCTGGCTGCTTTAATGGCTGTTTGCTGTTCCCCTACTCCACTCCACTCCACTATTTGACTGTGGTGCTGCATCAATCAGTGGCTGGCTCAGGTGCAGCTCTTTAACTTACCTAGGAGGGAGGGAGGGAGGGCGGAGAGAAGACAAGGAAGGTGAATGAGCTGTTCCAATGTGAAATGCCGGAAACACAGAAACACAGAAGACACACACACACACACACACAACAAGAGGTGGCAATGTATTCATTAATTGCATTTAATAAATGAGCTCATTATCACACATGACTGTACAAATGCATTGTCCAACAGGTGTTGAAATAATGGGATTAAAAGGGGAGATCCCTTCAGAAAGACAGAAACAATGGCAAAGAGAAAAAACACTTTTGGAATCTGATTTTAGTCAACACATAAGGGAAGGGTGCACCGGTCCTGGAAATACTGCAATACCAGGTCAATGCGTGGAGTGGACAGAGCAAGCTCTATTTCCATCTCCCTGTTCTAAAAATCCATTTAATATATGGTCCCCAGATAGGGGACGTATCAGATATTAAACTGATAAGAACAGATACTACACTTGATCTTAGCCAAAAGGCCGAGAAGCGATAACCCGAGCGGCCCTTGCCTTGCCCGAGCCTGTCCCATACTGCTGTTCACCCCTTGCAGCGATTCAGCCTACTCCTAGGCAATTCCATGGGGCCCTGCAGGCTCACACACATTTACAGCTACTAAGCGGGAGGTGAATAAAGGCCGGAGAGGAAGCCAGACAGGATTTGCTTCTTTTGCTTGCACCACAATGCAGTGCTGAAAGAGGAGGAATCTACATAAAAACGCCTTCCTGGCAACGCCCAAATGCCCTCCTGCCATGCAGATAAACACTGGCAGCGGCAGCAAGTGCATGCCCACAGCCACCCCTTGTTCCTTCACACCTTGTATCAGCTTTAATCCAGTCCTGTGCTGCCTGCTGAGCAGCACTGAACAACACTGCCTGGGCCCAGGCTTTTATCTCTGAGGCAGGCCCCATTATGATGTCAGAAAGCTGGCTCTGGAATCCTGAGGGCTCCACTATGACACGTGCAAAGTTCCGTCTGAACTTTATATAAGACTGTGAGGCTCAGTCAGTCACTCAGTGTTGCCTGAGAGGGCAACACTGCAACAGCCGGCCGCCAGGCTGTCTTTTTTTTGCACATTTATTTGCCTCCAGGAGGCCACAAGAGGGAGACAAGGGACTGCAAAATGGAAAATAGGCATCCACCAACTTTACAGACAACTTCTCTTTGCTCCTACAACCTCCATCCTTGCACAGTTTGTTATTCTTCCAGGTAACATAGTAACAAATCCAAATTGCTGCTCTCTTTGTAGGCAAGCAAGGGTTTGTTGCAACTGCAATTCTTACTTCTTCTTGAAATGTAGGGACGACAGTACATTCCATCACATCCACCTAGTGTACACAGGTAGGTCCATTGTGGCGGGTAGGCGGCTGGCTGCTTTAATGGCTGTTTGCTGTTCCCCTACTCCACTCCACTCCACTATTTGACTGTGGTGCTGCATCAATCAGTGGCTGGCTCAGGTGCAGCTCTTTAACTTACCTAGGAGGGAGGGAGGGAGGGCGGAGAGAAGACAAGGAAGGTGAATGAGCTGTTCCAATGTGAAATGCCGGAAACACAGAAACACAGAAGACACACACACACACACACACAACAAGAGGTGGCAATGTATTCATTAATTGCATTTAATAAATGAGCTCATTATCACACATGACTGTACAAATGCATTGTCCAACAGGTGTTGAAATAATGGGATTAAAAGGGGAGATCCCTTCAGAAAGACAGAAACAATGGCAAAGAGAAAAAACACTTTTGGAATCTGATTTTAGTCAACACATAAGGGAAGGGTGCACCGGTCCTGGAAATACTGCAATACCAGGTCAATGCGTGGAGTGGACAGAGCAAGCTCTATTTCCATCTCCCTGTTCTAAAAATCCATTTAATATATGGTCCCCAGATAGGGGACGTATCAGATATTAAACTGATAAGAACAGATACTACACTTGATCTTAGCCAAAAGGCCGAGAAGCGATAACCCGAGCGGCCCTTGCCTTGCCCGAGCCTGTCCCATACTGCTGTTCACCCCTTGCAGCGATTCAGCCTACTCCTAGGCAATTCCATGGGGCCCTGCAGGCTCACACACATTTACAGCTACTAAGCGGGAGGTGAATAAAGGCCGGAGAGGAAGCCAGACAGGATTTGCTTCTTTTGCTTGCACCACAATGCAGTGCTGAAAGAGGAGGAATCTACATAAAAACGCCTTCCTGGCAACGCCCAAATGCCCTCCTGCCATGCAGATAAACACTGGCAGCGGCAGCAAGTGCATGCCCACAGCCACCCCTTGTTCCTTCACACCTTGTATCAGCTTTAATCCAGTCCTGTGCTGCCTGCTGAGCAGCACTGAACAACACTGCCTGGGCCCAGGCTTTTATCTCTGAGGCAGGCCCCATTATGATGTCAGAAAGCTGGCTCTGGAATCCTGAGGGCTCCACTATGACACGTGCAAAGTTCCGTCTGAACTTTATATAAGACTGTGAGGCTCAGTCAGTCACTCAGTGTTGCCTGAGAGGGCAACACTGCAACAGCCGGCCGCCAGGCTGTCTTTTTTTTGCACATTTATTTGCCTCCAGGAGGCCACAAGAGGGAGACAAGGGACTGCAAAATGGAAAATAGGCATCCACCAACTTTACAGACAACTTCTCTTTGCTCCTACAACCTCCATCCTTGCACAGTTTGTTATTCTTCCAGGTAACATAGTAACAAATCCAAATTGCTGCTCTCTTTGTAGGCAAGCAAGGGTTTGTTGCAACTGCAATTCTTACTTCTTCTTGAAATGTAGGGACGACAGTACATTCCATCACATCCACCTAGTGTACACAGGTAGGTCCATTGTGGCGGGTAGGCGGCTGGCTGCTTTAATGGCTGTTTGCTGTTCCCCTACTCCACTCCACTCCACTATTTGACTGTGGTGCTGCATCAATCAGTGGCTGGCTCAGGTGCAGCTCTTTAACTTACCTAGGAGGGAGGGAGGGAGGGCGGAGAGAAGACAAGGAAGGTGAATGAGCTGTTCCAATGTGAAATGCCGGAAACACAGAAACACAGAAGACACACACACACACACACACAACAAGAGGTGGCAATGTATTCATTAATTGCATTTAATAAATGAGCTCATTATCACACATGACTGTACAAATGCATTGTCCAACAGGTGTTGAAATAATGGGATTAAAAGGGGAGATCCCTTCAGAAAGACAGAAACAATGGCAAAGAGAAAAAACACTTTTGGAATCTGATTTTAGTCAACACATAAGGGAAGGGTGCACCGGTCCTGGAAATACTGCAATACCAGGTCAATGCGTGGAGTGGACAGAGCAAGCTCTATTTCCATCTCCCTGTTCTAAAAATCCATTTAATATATGGTCCCCAGATAGGGGACGTATCAGATATTAAACTGATAAGAACAGATACTACACTTGATCTTAGCCAAAAGGCCGAGAAGCGATAACCCGAGCGGCCCTTGCCTTGCCCGAGCCTGTCCCATACTGCTGTTCACCCCTTGCAGCGATTCAGCCTACTCCTAGGCAATTCCATGGGGCCCTGCAGGCTCACACACATTTACAGCTACTAAGCGGGAGGTGAATAAAGGCCGGAGAGGAAGCCAGACAGGATTTGCTTCTTTTGCTTGCACCACAATGCAGTGCTGAAAGAGGAGGAATCTACATAAAAACGCCTTCCTGGCAACGCCCAAATGCCCTCCTGCCATGCAGATAAACACTGGCAGCGGCAGCAAGTGCATGCCCACAGCCACCCCTTGTTCCTTCACACCTTGTATCAGCTTTAATCCAGTCCTGTGCTGCCTGCTGAGCAGCACTGAACAACACTGCCTGGGCCCAGGCTTTTATCTCTGAGGCAGGCCCCATTATGATGTCAGAAAGCTGGCTCTGGAATCCTGAGGGCTCCACTATGACACGTGCAAAGTTCCGTCTGAACTTTATATAAGACTGTGAGGCTCAGTCAGTCACTCAGTGTTGCCTGAGAGGGCAACACTGCAACAGCCGGCCGCCAGGCTGTCTTTTTTTTGCACATTTATTTGCCTCCAGGAGGCCACAAGAGGGAGACAAGGGACTGCAAAATGGAAAATAGGCATCCACCAACTTTACAGACAACTTCTCTTTGCTCCTACAACCTCCATCCTTGCACAGTTTGTTATTCTTCCAGGTAACATAGTAACAAATCCAAATTGCTGCTCTCTTTGTAGGCAAGCAAGGGTTTGTTGCAACTGCAATTCTTACTTCTTCTTGAAATGTAGGGACGACAGTACATTCCATCACATCCACCTAGTGTACACAGGTAGGTCCATTGTGGCGGGTAGGCGGCTGGCTGCTTTAATGGCTGTTTGCTGTTCCCCTACTCCACTCCACTCCACTATTTGACTGTGGTGCTGCATCAATCAGTGGCTGGCTCAGGTGCAGCTCTTTAACTTACCTAGGAGGGAGGGAGGGAGGGCGGAGAGAAGACAAGGAAGGTGAATGAGCTGTTCCAATGTGAAATGCCGGAAACACAGAAACACAGAAGACACACACACACACACACACAACAAGAGGTGGCAATGTATTCATTAATTGCATTTAATAAATGAGCTCATTATCACACATGACTGTACAAATGCATTGTCCAACAGGTGTTGAAATAATGGGATTAAAAGGGGAGATCCCTTCAGAAAGACAGAAACAATGGCAAAGAGAAAAAACACTTTTGGAATCTGATTTTAGTCAACACATAAGGGAAGGGTGCACCGGTCCTGGAAATACTGCAATACCAGGTCAATGCGTGGAGTGGACAGAGCAAGCTCTATTTCCATCTCCCTGTTCTAAAAATCCATTTAATATATGGTCCCCAGATAGGGGACGTATCAGATATTAAACTGATAAGAACAGATACTACACTTGATCTTAGCCAAAAGGCCGAGAAGCGATAACCCGAGCGGCCCTTGCCTTGCCCGAGCCTGTCCCATACTGCTGTTCACCCCTTGCAGCGATTCAGCCTACTCCTAGGCAATTCCATGGGGCCCTGCAGGCTCACACACATTTACAGCTACTAAGCGGGAGGTGAATAAAGGCCGGAGAGGAAGCCAGACAGGATTTGCTTCTTTTGCTTGCACCACAATGCAGTGCTGAAAGAGGAGGAATCTACATAAAAACGCCTTCCTGGCAACGCCCAAATGCCCTCCTGCCATGCAGATAAACACTGGCAGCGGCAGCAAGTGCATGCCCACAGCCACCCCTTGTTCCTTCACACCTTGTATCAGCTTTAATCCAGTCCTGTGCTGCCTGCTGAGCAGCACTGAACAACACTGCCTGGGCCCAGGCTTTTATCTCTGAGGCAGGCCCCATTATGATGTCAGAAAGCTGGCTCTGGAATCCTGAGGGCTCCACTATGACACGTGCAAAGTTCCGTCTGAACTTTATATAAGACTGTGAGGCTCAGTCAGTCACTCAGTGTTGCCTGAGAGGGCAACACTGCAACAGCCGGCCGCCAGGCTGTCTTTTTTTTGCACATTTATTTGCCTCCAGGAGGCCACAAGAGGGAGACAAGGGACTGCAAAATGGAAAATAGGCATCCACCAACTTTACAGACAACTTCTCTTTGCTCCTACAACCTCCATCCTTGCACAGTTTGTTATTCTTCCAGGTAACATAGTAACAAATCCAAATTGCTGCTCTCTTTGTAGGCAAGCAAGGGTTTGTTGCAACTGCAATTCTTACTTCTTCTTGAAATGTAGGGACGACAGTACATTCCATCACATCCACCTAGTGTACACAGGTAGGTCCATTGTGGCGGGTAGGCGGCTGGCTGCTTTAATGGCTGTTTGCTGTTCCCCTACTCCACTCCACTCCACTATTTGACTGTGGTGCTGCATCAATCAGTGGCTGGCTCAGGTGCAGCTCTTTAACTTACCTAGGAGGGAGGGAGGGAGGGCGGAGAGAAGACAAGGAAGGTGAATGAGCTGTTCCAATGTGAAATGCCGGAAACACAGAAACACAGAAGACACACACACACACACACACAACAAGAGGTGGCAATGTATTCATTAATTGCATTTAATAAATGAGCTCATTATCACACATGACTGTACAAATGCATTGTCCAACAGGTGTTGAAATAATGGGATTAAAAGGGGAGATCCCTTCAGAAAGACAGAAACAATGGCAAAGAGAAAAAACACTTTTGGAATCTGATTTTAGTCAACACATAAGGGAAGGGTGCACCGGTCCTGGAAATACTGCAATACCAGGTCAATGCGTGGAGTGGACAGAGCAAGCTCTATTTCCATCTCCCTGTTCTAAAAATCCATTTAATATATGGTCCCCAGATAGGGGACGTATCAGATATTAAACTGATAAGAACAGATACTACACTTGATCTTAGCCAAAAGGCCGAGAAGCGATAACCCGAGCGGCCCTTGCCTTGCCCGAGCCTGTCCCATACTGCTGTTCACCCCTTGCAGCGATTCAGCCTACTCCTAGGCAATTCCATGGGGCCCTGCAGGCTCACACACATTTACAGCTACTAAGCGGGAGGTGAATAAAGGCCGGAGAGGAAGCCAGACAGGATTTGCTTCTTTTGCTTGCACCACAATGCAGTGCTGAAAGAGGAGGAATCTACATAAAAACGCCTTCCTGGCAACGCCCAAATGCCCTCCTGCCATGCAGATAAACACTGGCAGCGGCAGCAAGTGCATGCCCACAGCCACCCCTTGTTCCTTCACACCTTGTATCAGCTTTAATCCAGTCCTGTGCTGCCTGCTGAGCAGCACTGAACAACACTGCCTGGGCCCAGGCTTTTATCTCTGAGGCAGGCCCCATTATGATGTCAGAAAGCTGGCTCTGGAATCCTGAGGGCTCCACTATGACACGTGCAAAGTTCCGTCTGAACTTTATATAAGACTGTGAGGCTCAGTCAGTCACTCAGTGTTGCCTGAGAGGGCAACACTGCAACAGCCGGCCGCCAGGCTGTCTTTTTTTTGCACATTTATTTGCCTCCAGGAGGCCACAAGAGGGAGACAAGGGACTGCAAAATGGAAAATAGGCATCCACCAACTTTACAGACAACTTCTCTTTGCTCCTACAACCTCCATCCTTGCACAGTTTGTTATTCTTCCAGGTAACATAGTAACAAATCCAAATTGCTGCTCTCTTTGTAGGCAAGCAAGGGTTTGTTGCAACTGCAATTCTTACTTCTTCTTGAAATGTAGGGACGACAGTACATTCCATCACATCCACCTAGTGTACACAGGTAGGTCCATTGTGGCGGGTAGGCGGCTGGCTGCTTTAATGGCTGTTTGCTGTTCCCCTACTCCACTCCACTCCACTATTTGACTGTGGTGCTGCATCAATCAGTGGCTGGCTCAGGTGCAGCTCTTTAACTTACCTAGGAGGGAGGGAGGGAGGGCGGAGAGAAGACAAGGAAGGTGAATGAGCTGTTCCAATGTGAAATGCCGGAAACACAGAAACACAGAAGACACACACACACACACACACAACAAGAGGTGGCAATGTATTCATTAATTGCATTTAATAAATGAGCTCATTATCACACATGACTGTACAAATGCATTGTCCAACAGGTGTTGAAATAATGGGATTAAAAGGGGAGATCCCTTCAGAAAGACAGAAACAATGGCAAAGAGAAAAAACACTTTTGGAATCTGATTTTAGTCAACACATAAGGGAAGGGTGCACCGGTCCTGGAAATACTGCAATACCAGGTCAATGCGTGGAGTGGACAGAGCAAGCTCTATTTCCATCTCCCTGTTCTAAAAATCCATTTAATATATGGTCCCCAGATAGGGGACGTATCAGATATTAAACTGATAAGAACAGATACTACACTTGATCTTAGCCAAAAGGCCGAGAAGCGATAACCCGAGCGGCCCTTGCCTTGCCCGAGCCTGTCCCATACTGCTGTTCACCCCTTGCAGCGATTCAGCCTACTCCTAGGCAATTCCATGGGGCCCTGCAGGCTCACACACATTTACAGCTACTAAGCGGGAGGTGAATAAAGGCCGGAGAGGAAGCCAGACAGGATTTGCTTCTTTTGCTTGCACCACAATGCAGTGCTGAAAGAGGAGGAATCTACATAAAAACGCCTTCCTGGCAACGCCCAAATGCCCTCCTGCCATGCAGATAAACACTGGCAGCGGCAGCAAGTGCATGCCCACAGCCACCCCTTGTTCCTTCACACCTTGTATCAGCTTTAATCCAGTCCTGTGCTGCCTGCTGAGCAGCACTGAACAACACTGCCTGGGCCCAGGCTTTTATCTCTGAGGCAGGCCCCATTATGATGTCAGAAAGCTGGCTCTGGAATCCTGAGGGCTCCACTATGACACGTGCAAAGTTCCGTCTGAACTTTATATAAGACTGTGAGGCTCAGTCAGTCACTCAGTGTTGCCTGAGAGGGCAACACTGCAACAGCCGGCCGCCAGGCTGTCTTTTTTTTGCACATTTATTTGCCTCCAGGAGGCCACAAGAGGGAGACAAGGGACTGCAAAATGGAAAATAGGCATCCACCAACTTTACAGACAACTTCTCTTTGCTCCTACAACCTCCATCCTTGCACAGTTTGTTATTCTTCCAGGTAACATAGTAACAAATCCAAATTGCTGCTCTCTTTGTAGGCAAGCAAGGGTTTGTTGCAACTGCAATTCTTACTTCTTCTTGAAATGTAGGGACGACAGTACATTCCATCACATCCACCTAGTGTACACAGGTAGGTCCATTGTGGCGGGTAGGCGGCTGGCTGCTTTAATGGCTGTTTGCTGTTCCCCTACTCCACTCCACTCCACTATTTGACTGTGGTGCTGCATCAATCAGTGGCTGGCTCAGGTGCAGCTCTTTAACTTACCTAGGAGGGAGGGAGGGAGGGCGGAGAGAAGACAAGGAAGGTGAATGAGCTGTTCCAATGTGAAATGCCGGAAACACAGAAACACAGAAGACACACACACACACACACACACACAACAAGAGGTGGCAATGTATTCATTAATTGCATTTAATAAATGAGCTCATTATCACACATGACTGTACAAATGCATTGTCCAACAGGTGTTGAAATAATGGGATTAAAAGGGGAGATCCCTTCAGAAAGACAGAAACAATGGCAAAGAGAAAAAACACTTTTGGAATCTGATTTTAGTCAACACATAAGGGAAGGGTGCACCGGTCCTGGAAATACTGCAATACCAGGTCAATGCGTGGAGTGGACAGAGCAAGCTCTATTTCCATCTCCCTGTTCTAAAAATCCATTTAATATATGGTCCCCAGATAGGGGACGTATCAGATATTAAACTGATAAGAACAGATACTACACTTGATCTTAGCCAAAAGGCCGAGAAGCGATAACCCGAGCGGCCCTTGCCTTGCCCGAGCCTGTCCCATACTGCTGTTCACCCCTTGCAGCGATTCAGCCTACTCCTAGGCAATTCCATGGGGCCCTGCAGGCTCACACACATTTACAGCTACTAAGCGGGAGGTGAATAAAGGCCGGAGAGGAAGCCAGACAGGATTTGCTTCTTTTGCTTGCACCACAATGCAGTGCTGAAAGAGGAGGAATCTACATAAAAACGCCTTCCTGGCAACGCCCAAATGCCCTCCTGCCATGCAGATAAACACTGGCAGCGGCAGCAAGTGCATGCCCACAGCCACCCCTTGTTCCTTCACACCTTGTATCAGCTTTAATCCAGTCCTGTGCTGCCTGCTGAGCAGCACTGAACAACACTGCCTGGGCCCAGGCTTTTATCTCTGAGGCAGGCCCCATTATGATGTCAGAAAGCTGGCTCTGGAATCCTGAGGGCTCCACTATGACACGTGCAAAGTTCCGTCTGAACTTTATATAAGACTGTGAGGCTCAGTCAGTCACTCAGTGTTGCCTGAGAGGGCAACACTGCAACAGCCGGCCGCCAGGCTGTCTTTTTTTTGCACATTTATTTGCCTCCAGGAGGCCACAAGAGGGAGACAAGGGACTGCAAAATGGAAAATAGGCATCCACCAACTTTACAGACAACTTCTCTTTGCTCCTACAACCTCCATCCTTGCACAGTTTGTTATTCTTCCAGGTAACATAGTAACAAATCCAAATTGCTGCTCTCTTTGTAGGCAAGCAAGGGTTTGTTGCAACTGCAATTCTTACTTCTTCTTGAAATGTAGGGACGACAGTACATTCCATCACATCCACCTAGTGTACACAGGTAGGTCCATTGTGGCGGGTAGGCGGCTGGCTGCTTTAATGGCTGTTTGCTGTTCCCCTACTCCACTCCACTCCACTATTTGACTGTGGTGCTGCATCAATCAGTGGCTGGCTCAGGTGCAGCTCTTTAACTTACCTAGGAGGGAGGGAGGGAGGGCGGAGAGAAGACAAGGAAGGTGAATGAGCTGTTCCAATGTGAAATGCCGGAAACACAGAAACACAGAAGACACACACACACACACACACAACAAGAGGTGGCAATGTATTCATTAATTGCATTTAATAAATGAGCTCATTATCACACATGACTGTACAAATGCATTGTCCAACAGGTGTTGAAATAATGGGATTAAAAGGGGAGATCCCTTCAGAAAGACAGAAACAATGGCAAAGAGAAAAAACACTTTTGGAATCTGATTTTAGTCAACACATAAGGGAAGGGTGCACCGGTCCTGGAAATACTGCAATACCAGGTCAATGCGTGGAGTGGACAGAGCAAGCTCTATTTCCATCTCCCTGTTCTAAAAATCCATTTAATATATGGTCCCCAGATAGGGGACGTATCAGATATTAAACTGATAAGAACAGATTTTTTTTTTTTTTTTTTTTTTTTTTTTTTTTTTTTTTTTTTATTAAACCATTCAGGTTTTTTTGAATAAAACCGAGAACTGTAGTTGTTCAAACCACCTCTCTATTTTTCAAAAAATCTCATCACTCTGGTTCATTATTTTATTTTTCCATCAAATACAAGATAAATCAAACAAAATTCCTCAAACTAAATACCTCCATTTTAACATTCGCCATATCCCTTCCGCATCCATACCTCTTTCTAGATCCCATTTATAATAAAAATACAATTTAGCCAATACCATACTAACCACATCCTCCATCTCAAATACTTCTCTTTTATACACATTCAAATTCCTCGTATTCCACAATACCTCTTTCACACAAGTCAAAAAAATCCACAACACTCTATCCTTTTCACTACCCAAACTACACAAACCAAACAAGACAATTTCATACGTCAAACTCTTCAAACCAGTCAATTCTTCGCACAACCCACTCAACTTTTTCCAAACATCCTTTGCATGCTTACACGACCAAAACACATGACTCACATCCTCATCATCCCCACAACCTTCTCTCGGACACCTTTCAGATGCAACCAAACCTCTTCTTTTCTGAACACTCCTTACAGGCAACACTCCATGTACCGACATCCATAATAAATCTTTCTGCTTATTTGACACATCATACGTAACAATCTTCTTCCACACAGACTTAGACTCCATCGAATTCAAACCATTTACAGAACACATCACATTATTCATACACATACTTCTCACAACATTCTTTTCTCTCAAAAATCTCTCCATTCTTACATCCTCTAGCTGGAACTTTTTGATAAATTTTTCTACATACAAATACCACCCCGTGCACTGGAAAGCAATTGGTTTACATAAATTTCGTTTTTCCCAACTTAGACGCTGAATCACCGTTCCAGCTAGATATTTAGACATTCTGGAAGCCTTGGATTCCTTAAATAAAAGCTCTACAAAAAAACGTACACAATTAATTCCAATGAAAATCTCCAAATTTGGGAAATCAAGGCCTCCATTACGTCTGCTTTTCATTAGAATTTCTCTCCTTGCCTTCTCAATCCCGCTCCCCCATAGAAAAAGGAACAAAACTCTATTAACTTTTTTTAACATAGCAACAGCAGGAGGAAAAACCAGAGCAACATATAAAATCATAGGTAGAATAATACTTTTGACAATTAAAACCTTCCCCGAAAAAGAAAGATCCCTCATTCTCCACATTTCCAACTTTCGCACAATCCTACCACCTAACTCATCCCAACTTTCTTTCCCTTTCAGCTCATCATCAAACACAATACCCAAAATTTTCACACCATTCACCTGTTCCATATCAGAATCACACACTCGCTCATTACTGAAAAAAATTTTAAATTTGCTCTTACCCCAATTTATTTTAAAAGCAGACGCAATACAAAACATATTTACAATCAACTTCACTCTGGACATATCATACACTGAATCACACAATACACAAATATCATCCATATATCCCAAAGCTTTCACACGCTTTCCATCACACCCGGGCACCACCAAACCTTTCACAACCTTATCATTTCTAATCATTTGCAACAATGGTTCAATCGCACAAATAAAAAGGATGGGAGACAACGGACAACCCTGTCGCACACCAGACCTAATACTAAATGATTCTGAAAAAAACCCATTCACCTGCACACAACTCTTTGCATTCGCGTATAATTTCTTCAACAAACTCCCAAACTGAACCGGAAAACCCATTCTCTCTAACACTTTGAACAAAAACACATGCGCCACACGATCAAACGCTTTCTCAAAATCTAACGCACACACAATCACCTTCTTATTCCGACCCTTACAATCCTCAAGCATGTCCCGCACCAACGCCACGTTCTCATGCAATTTCCTTTTCGGTACCGCACATACCTGATCCTCATCAATTACACACCCAATCACATCTCTCATACGATTCGCAATCAGCTTGGCAAAAATTTTATAATCCGTATTCAGCAAAGTAATTGGTCGCCAATTTTCTAACCGTCTCTTATCTCCTTTTTTATGCAACAGAACTACCATACCCTTCTTCATCACATCACACATATTCGTCCCAGAAAACAACACTCTCATAACATCAATAACATCCTTCCCAATTATATCCCAATATTTCCCATAGAAATCAGCTGGTATTCCATCGATCCCTGGAGACTTATTTTTGGCCATACTTCCCACCACATCCTTTACTTCACCATCCATAATCTCACCAAGCAAAAGCTCACATTCACTTTCAGGAACAAAATTACACACAATATCCAAAAACTCATCATCGTCACCCAGATCACACTTCGTCACATCATACAGTTGTTTATAAAAATCAGACACCACATCAATCACATCCTTACCAAACACCTCTTTATCATCCTTATCCAATAACACATTCATACCACTTTTCCCACCACACATTTTTTTAAAGAAAAATCTAGTGCACTTCTCGTGATTATCTCTAACCTCCACCTTAGACCTAAATATTATTTCTTTCCCTTTCTCTCGGAACCACTCCTTAATATCTTTTTTTGTTTTTTCCAAATCGTGTCTTACATCCATACCCAAATTTTTACATTGTTGAAGGAACGTCATCCGCATATTAAAGCGTGAATATTGCAATCTTTTCCTTCTCGCTCTTCTATACCCTATCTGTCTAAAAAACCCACCAATCTTTTTTTTTCACCCATACCCACCATTCACACACATTAGAGAAAGAACTTTTCTTCCTAACCCAAAACCCATATTTTTTCCCAAACCTAGTTTTTACCCTTTCATCACTCAGAAAACTAACATTCATCTTCCATACCCCTCTACCATAAAAGAAATTATTTATAACAAAAACCCCCAACAAACACTCGTGATCTGAAAACCACACTCTCTCCTGCGCATAATCTACACATTTCATTGCTGAAATAGAAAAAAAGAAAAAGTCCAGACGAGAATCCGTTCTTCCGTCATCGGCATGGTACGTAAATGGACCTGGTTTCCTGGTGACAGCGTCCTGCAAAGCAAAGTCCTGCAAAATTTGATTCCACAAACTTCCGGTAGCGTCCACATTAGACTCTGTGGATCCAGCTCGGGCCTGCTTCTCCAGGATACAGTTAATATCACCGACAATAATAACAGGAACTTTACCATGTAGAAAAAATTTTAAACTATCAAAAAGTGCCAACCTATCAGATTTCACAGCATGGCCATAGATATTGATAAGCCTAAACTGCCATCCCTTATAGGATAGTAACACACAGACACATCTTCCTTCCTGAATGATCTGAGTCTGTTTGATGACAAACTCATTATTTTTGAAGAGAATACCAATTCCATCATTCCTATTTGTGGAAGAAAAGGACCAAATTGCTTCCCCAAACTTCCATTCTTCTTTCCTAGGCATTTTTGATAAACCACATTCTTGTACGCAAACAATGTCACTGCCCTTAGAGGCCAAAAAGTCCAGGACTGCAGCACGCTTGTGAGCAGAGGAGAACACCCGTACATTTTGTGAGACAATCTTTAATCTCAAAGACATGCGGGCATAGTATGGTTAGTGGAAAAGCAAGCCATGAAATAGCCAGAACATATCACGTCCCAGGGAAATACATTGCTCTTTCCAGATTTGCCACATTGACTTCACTGAGGAAACCTTCCCCAGGAGAGCTGGGTACTTCTGAGGCCACCTCAGATGACTTAGGGCTACAACTAGAGTCACTGTCCAGCAATGAGAAAGGATTTGCATGAGCAGAATCTTCCAACAAACCAATCTTCAGTCTCTTCACCGCCTTTCCAGATTTCCCCCTTTTTGAGACAACTTTGTGGAAAATTTCCGCACTAGTGGCACTAGGCATCCTGGCCTCCTTCTCGTCCTCCTCCGATATTGACCACTCCACTTTAGCTGAGTCTTCCGTTTTTGACTCTGGGCTAGAGAAAGACAAAATTTGCATACTTGCATCATTATCAGGGTATGCACACCCACTAGGTGGCGCTGTGTCTTCACCTTCCATAGGTATAACCACAGGTGTCTCATCAACAGTTGGCTCTGCAGGAGGGACCACACCCAACTCCATGCTGTCAGTATGTGAGGTTAGAACCTCTCCTAATCCAGCTTTCCCAGGGTCCTGAGAAGCAGCCACAGAAACACTGCCAGCAGGCTCTGAAATTACATCAGAAGAGGCAGCAAGGGAACTTGTTGTTCTCACCTGTCTGCCCCATGTCCTTCTCTCTTGCCCTAAGAAGGGAAACACCTTTGGGCATTTTCTACAGGTATGACCAGGCAAACCACAAATATCACACCTGGATGGGGAAATGCATGCACTAACCTCATGTCCTGTTTCCTTGCAATTTCTGCAAACCTTGCCTTTACATGCATCTTTAGTATGCCCGTAGGAAAAACATGATCTGCAAAATGATGGCATATCTTGGTAGTAAAGATATCCCTTGTTCCCACCAATGGAAAAATTAGCAGGAGGATTCATCACTCCTCCAATACAGCTGGAGTCAGGTTTCAGCCTGACCCAGTACTTGATATCACCATTGAAAACTCCCCATAGGTTCTTCTGCTCCACACCTCCTCTAACATGGGTACAGTAGTGAGCTAAAAAGGCCCTGACCAGCCTTCTATCCAGAAATGGGTTATACATGTGGATGGTAATACATTTCTCCACTGCTGAGAAAAGAGGTAGCACTTCAATAGATTTTAAAGCCTCATGCATATGTTTCTCCTTGAGCAACTGAAAAACATTTAGACAGTAGGCGGCCTCAAAAAAGGATACGTCATACGTAGCAATATTGCTGAAAGCTTGGATACAGAATACCTCTACCAATGTGACTCCAGCCAGGTCCAGAAGGATGTTCTCAATGATGTGCCCAGTATCCACTTCTTCTCTCCTCTGCTCATTCACCACAAAACGAATTGTATTCCGCACAGCTGCCATCTTGATGAGGAATGCCCAACGGCACGATGATCGCTCCCAAAAACGTCGGAGAGGACTCCACGAAAGACCGAACCCCCGGCCCAGACCAGGCAATAAACCTGATCTGAGCCAAAAGGCCGAGAAGCGATAACCCGAGCGGCCCTTGCCTTGCCCGAGCCTGTCCCATACTGCTGTTCACCCCTTGCAGCGATTCAGCCTACTCCTAGGCAATTCCATGGGGCCCTGCAGGCTCACACACATTTACAGCTACTAAGCGGGAGGTGAATAAAGGCCGGAGAGGAAGCCAGACAGGATTTGCTTCTTTTGCTTGCACCACAATGCAGTGCTGAAAGAGGAGGAATCTACATAAAAACGCCTTCCTGGCAACGCCCAAATGCCCTCCTGCCATGCAGATAAACACTGGCAGCGGCAGCAAGTGCATGCCCACAGCCACCCCTTGTTCCTTCACACCTTGTATCAGCTTTAATCCAGTCCTGTGCTGCCTGCTGAGCAGCACTGAACAACACTGCCTGGGCCCAGGCTTTTATCTCTGAGGCAGGCCCCATTATGATGTCAGAAAGCTGGCTCTGGAATCCTGAGGGCTCCACTATGACACGTGCAAAGTTCCGTCTGAACTTTATATAAGACTGTGAGGCTCAGTCAGTCACTCAGTGTTGCCTGAGAGGGCAACACTGCAACAGCCGGCCGCCAGGCTGTCTTTTTTTTGCACATTTATTTGCCTCCAGGAGGCCACAAGAGGGAGACAAGGGACTGCAAAATGGAAAATAGGCATCCACCAACTTTACAGACAACTTCTCTTTGCTCCTACAACCTCCATCCTTGCACAGTTTGTTATTCTTCCAGGTAACATAGTAACAAATCCAAATTGCTGCTCTCTTTGTAGGCAAGCAAGGGTTTGTTGCAACTGCAATTCTTACTTCTTCTTGAAATGTAGGGACGACAGTACATTCCATCACATCCACCTAGTGTACACAGGTAGGTCCATTGTGGCGGGTAGGCGGCTGGCTGCTTTAATGGCTGTTTGCTGTTCCCCTACTCCACTCCACTCCACTATTTGACTGTGGTGCTGCATCAATCAGTGGCTGGCTCAGGTGCAGCTCTTTAACTTACCTAGGAGGGAGGGAGGGAGGGCGGAGAGAAGACAAGGAAGGTGAATGAGCTGTTCCAATGTGAAATGCCGGAAACACAGAAACACAGAAGACACACACACACACACACACAACAAGAGGTGGCAATGTATTCATTAATTGCATTTAATAAATGAGCTCATTATCACACATGACTGTACAAATGCATTGTCCAACAGGTGTTGAAATAATGGGATTAAAAGGGGAGATCCCTTCAGAAAGACAGAAACAATGGCAAAGAGAAAAAACACTTTTGGAATCTGATTTTAGTCAACACATAAGGGAAGGGTGCACCGGTCCTGGAAATACTGCAATACCAGGTCAATGCGTGGAGTGGACAGAGCAAGCTCTATTTCCATCTCCCTGTTCTAAAAATCCATTTAATATATGGTCCCCAGATAGGGGACGTATCAGATATTAAACTGATAAGAACAGATACTACACTTGATCTTAGCCAAAAGGCCGAGAAGCGATAACCCGAGCGGCCCTTGCCTTGCCCGAGCCTGTCCCATACTGCTGTTCACCCCTTGCAGCGATTCAGCCTACTCCTAGGCAATTCCATGGGGCCCTGCAGGCTCACACACATTTACAGCTACTAAGCGGGAGGTGAATAAAGGCCGGAGAGGAAGCCAGACAGGATTTGCTTCTTTTGCTTGCACCACAATGCAGTGCTGAAAGAGGAGGAATCTACATAAAAACGCCTTCCTGGCAACGCCCAAATGCCCTCCTGCCATGCAGATAAACACTGGCAGCGGCAGCAAGTGCATGCCCACAGCCACCCCTTGTTCCTTCACACCTTGTATCAGCTTTAATCCAGTCCTGTGCTGCCTGCTGAGCAGCACTGAACAACACTGCCTGGGCCCAGGCTTTTATCTCTGAGGCAGGCCCCATTATGATGTCAGAAAGCTGGCTCTGGAATCCTGAGGGCTCCACTATGACACGTGCAAAGTTCCGTCTGAACTTTATATAAGACTGTGAGGCTCAGTCAGTCACTCAGTGTTGCCTGAGAGGGCAACACTGCAACAGCCGGCCGCCAGGCTGTCTTTTTTTTGCACATTTATTTGCCTCCAGGAGGCCACAAGAGGGAGACAAGGGACTGCAAAATGGAAAATAGGCATCCACCAACTTTACAGACAACTTCTCTTTGCTCCTACAACCTCCATCCTTGCACAGTTTGTTATTCTTCCAGGTAACATAGTAACAAATCCAAATTGCTGCTCTCTTTGTAGGCAAGCAAGGGTTTGTTGCAACTGCAATTCTTACTTCTTCTTGAAATGTAGGGACGACAGTACATTCCATCACATCCACCTAGTGTACACAGGTAGGTCCATTGTGGCGGGTAGGCGGCTGGCTGCTTTAATGGCTGTTTGCTGTTCCCCTACTCCACTCCACTCCACTATTTGACTGTGGTGCTGCATCAATCAGTGGCTGGCTCAGGTGCAGCTCTTTAACTTACCTAGGAGGGAGGGAGGGAGGGCGGAGAGAAGACAAGGAAGGTGAATGAGCTGTTCCAATGTGAAATGCCGGAAACACAGAAACACAGAAGACACACACACACACACACACAACAAGAGGTGGCAATGTATTCATTAATTGCATTTAATAAATGAGCTCATTATCACACATGACTGTACAAATGCATTGTCCAACAGGTGTTGAAATAATGGGATTAAAAGGGGAGATCCCTTCAGAAAGACAGAAACAATGGCAAAGAGAAAAAACACTTTTGGAATCTGATTTTAGTCAACACATAAGGGAAGGGTGCACCGGTCCTGGAAATACTGCAATACCAGGTCAATGCGTGGAGTGGACAGAGCAAGCTCTATTTCCATCTCCCTGTTCTAAAAATCCATTTAATATATGGTCCCCAGATAGGGGACGTATCAGATATTAAACTGATAAGAACAGATACTACACTTGATCTTAGCCAAAAGGCCGAGAAGCGATAACCCGAGCGGCCCTTGCCTTGCCCGAGCCTGTCCCATACTGCTGTTCACCCCTTGCAGCGATTCAGCCTACTCCTAGGCAATTCCATGGGGCCCTGCAGGCTCACACACATTTACAGCTACTAAGCGGGAGGTGAATAAAGGCCGGAGAGGAAGCCAGACAGGATTTGCTTCTTTTGCTTGCACCACAATGCAGTGCTGAAAGAGGAGGAATCTACATAAAAACGCCTTCCTGGCAACGCCCAAATGCCCTCCTGCCATGCAGATAAACACTGGCAGCGGCAGCAAGTGCATGCCCACAGCCACCCCTTGTTCCTTCACACCTTGTATCAGCTTTAATCCAGTCCTGTGCTGCCTGCTGAGCAGCACTGAACAACACTGCCTGGGCCCAGGCTTTTATCTCTGAGGCAGGCCCCATTATGATGTCAGAAAGCTGGCTCTGGAATCCTGAGGGCTCCACTATGACACGTGCAAAGTTCCGTCTGAACTTTATATAAGACTGTGAGGCTCAGTCAGTCACTCAGTGTTGCCTGAGAGGGCAACACTGCAACAGCCGGCCGCCAGGCTGTCTTTTTTTTGCACATTTATTTGCCTCCAGGAGGCCACAAGAGGGAGACAAGGGACTGCAAAATGGAAAATAGGCATCCACCAACTTTACAGACAACTTCTCTTTGCTCCTACAACCTCCATCCTTGCACAGTTTGTTATTCTTCCAGGTAACATAGTAACAAATCCAAATTGCTGCTCTCTTTGTAGGCAAGCAAGGGTTTGTTGCAACTGCAATTCTTACTTCTTCTTGAAATGTAGGGACGACAGTACATTCCATCACATCCACCTAGTGTACACAGGTAGGTCCATTGTGGCGGGTAGGCGGCTGGCTGCTTTAATGGCTGTTTGCTGTTCCCCTACTCCACTCCACTCCACTATTTGACTGTGGTGCTGCATCAATCAGTGGCTGGCTCAGGTGCAGCTCTTTAACTTACCTAGGAGGGAGGGAGGGAGGGCGGAGAGAAGACAAGGAAGGTGAATGAGCTGTTCCAATGTGAAATGCCGGAAACACAGAAACACAGAAGACACACACACACACACACACAACAAGAGGTGGCAATGTATTCATTAATTGCATTTAATAAATGAGCTCATTATCACACATGACTGTACAAATGCATTGTCCAACAGGTGTTGAAATAATGGGATTAAAAGGGGAGATCCCTTCAGAAAGACAGAAACAATGGCAAAGAGAAAAAACACTTTTGGAATCTGATTTTAGTCAACACATAAGGGAAGGGTGCACCGGTCCTGGAAATACTGCAATACCAGGTCAATGCGTGGAGTGGACAGAGCAAGCTCTATTTCCATCTCCCTGTTCTAAAAATCCATTTAATATATGGTCCCCAGATAGGGGACGTATCAGATATTAAACTGATAAGAACAGATTTTTTGATTGAAAATTGCTTTATTGACAATCAATCGTCATCATACAAACATTACTGCGACGCAGCGCAAGCCATGAAGCAGCAAATAATAAATAATAACAGTCGTCAAACATAACATGACAGTATAATACACAGTACAGGCTAGCCTATGCTATACATTACACCACATGCTACACTAACATTCTTGCATTCACTAAAGCCAAACAACAAAGCATTACAGACAAGTGATGGGATAGGGGAGTGGGTAGGAGGGGATAGGGAAGGGGGAAATCACAGGCCCGAAGCTTTATTGAAAGACAACACACAAGAAGGGAGAGTGGGGGGAAGGGGGGTATCAGTCCTCTTCCTCATCGACGTCCGGGCTGTCCCAGGTGGAATAGTCTCTGAGCAGGCTGTGGATCAGCCTGCGGCAGTCCTGGACGGACACACTCTCTCTCCGCAAAATCAGACGGTTCCTGGCAAACCATATAGCGTCCTTAAAGCAGTTCATAAGGCGCCAGGCTTCCTGGATTGCTCCATCCGTGGTATTCCCAGGAAATAGTCCATAAAGTACCGAGCGGTACGACAGTCTGTTCCTGGGTACTGAGTCCTTGAGTTCATGTTCCAAGGCTTTCAACAGACCCTGTGCAAAGGGGCACTGCCAGAAAATGTGCAAAGATGTTTCCTCCGTGAAGGGGCACCTGGGGCAGTACCGGGTCTTGCACAGGTTGCGGGCATGCATGAATGACCTAAGAGGCAGTCCTCCCTGGATGGCCATCCATGAAATGTCCTTGTGCCCGTTGGTCAACCTGCCAGATGACACGTTAGTCCAAACAGTCTCCAACGTGTCGGCATGAAGCCCTGGAACAGACTCCAGTGAGTCCTTTGCTCTGATGTGCTTGTGGATCGTCTTAGGTTTCCACAAGTCGGGCTTAAGACCCTCCAGTTGATGCTCCCTCACAAACCGGACGACATCTCCGTAGAACCAGGGAGCGTGCCAGTTGTAAGGGAAGGAGCTGTCCCACTTGTCCCAGCCAAAACCTCGCCAGAGGGGAAGGAGGAAGTAGCGGGACATGGCCTTGCCCGCAGAGCCGTTTGCTGTCCTCAGAGTCCTACGAACACAGTCACATGCAAAAGCGATCCGCAGCAGAGTGGGAATGTCGGGTATACCCTTCCCACCTTTGCGGGGCTCCTTGTACATAACAGTCCGCTTTACTCTGTCCATTTTCGAGCCCCAGATGAAGCGAAACACAGTCCTGGTAATGGCCCTCGAGACGGTGGCAAGAGGGGGCCATGCCTGTGCAGTGTATTGTAGCACAGGCAAGACTTCGTTACGCAGGACCATTGCTTTGCCCTCAATAGTGAGTTGTCTGAGGCTCCACAGTCCGATCCTTTGGTTGACTTTGGCCAAGCGTTCTTCCCACGACTTTAGGGCTGCACCTTCCTTACCGAACCAGACTCCCAGAATTTTGATGAAGTCCGGCTTGATAGTAAACGGGAAGGAGGCAGGAGAAGGCAGGTACCACTTTCCGAAGAGCATGGCTTCCGACTTCCCGCAGTTGACTTTTGCCCCTGAAGCGCGTCCGAACTCCTCGCAGGTCTGGACGAGTGCAGTCACCGAACTCTGGTCAGCGCAGAAGACGGTCACGTCGTCCATGTACAGCGAGCATTTGACCTCGAAGTGTCCTGGACCTGGTGCGGTGATCCCTCTGATCTCTCCATTCTGCCGGATAGCCTCTGCGAAGAGCTCTATAACACAAACAAAAAGGAGAGGTGAAAGAGGACAGCCTTGTCTAACCCCCGACGATACAGGAAAGGGGTCAGTCTTCCAGCCGTTCACCAGCACCGAGCTGTAAATGTCGCAATACATCAGGTTAACATACAAACAGAACAACCTGCCAAGCCGCAGCCTACGCAGAGCCTTACCCATGAATTCGTGAGAGACCCGGTCAAAAGCCTTCTCCTGATCCAGACTGACCAGGGCCGCGTGTGTACGGCGGCTTTGCATGTAATGCACCGTGTCCCTCACCAGGGCAAGACTGTCGGCCACCCTACGGCCAGGAATGCCGCAGGTTTGGTCCGATCCGATGATCTGTCCGATGACAACCTTCAGTCTGTTGGCCAATACTTTGGCGAGGATCTTGTAGTCCACGTTCAGGAGAGAGATGGGACGCCAGTTTTTCAGGTCACATCTCTCCCCCTTCCGCTTATACAAGATCGTGATCATGCCTTCTCTCAAGGACGGTGGCATTCTACCCTCCACCACCATCTCCTCATAGAGCTCCAGCAGGTCCGGACAGATCAAGTCCCCCAGCGCTACATAGAGCTCTGCTGGGAGACCATCACTGCCCGGGGTCCTGCCGGGTCTGAAGGATTTAGCGGCAGAGAGCAGTTCCTCCACCGTCAGGGGTACATCCATAGCCTCCGTACCTGCAGGATCAAAGTGATTAGTGATACCTGACAGGAATTTATCGGCGGCTTCGGGGTCAGTGGTTTTCCGGGAGTAGAGGCTTCGGTAGTAGTCTGTGACGACTCCCATCACCTCCTTCTTCCCAGAATGCATGTTTCCGGTCTCATCTCGGAGTTCCTTCAGGGGCGTGTGGCCGGCATGGAGTTTCCTGAAAAAGAACGAGTTACATTTCTCACCCTTCTCCAGGTTCTCCACCTTGGAACGAAAGACAATTCGCTTGGATTCCTCCTCAAAGTGCCTTTTCAGGCCCTTTTTGGCTTCCTCCAGCTCCTTCCTGACGTCCCAGCCGCATTGAAGGAGGTCTTGCAGGGATCGCAGCTGACGCTGCATCTCTCTGAAGTCTCTCTTCCTCTCACACGCCTGTTGACGACTTTTTGCCTGAAAGAAACAACGAAATTCAACTTTAACATATTCCCACCAGTTACAGGTTTTGTCAAAGAAAACTTTATCATTCCTCCAAACAATATAGGCGTCTCTAAGTTCCGCCAGTACCTCCTCTCTTTCCAGCAGGGCACAATTCAGCTTCCAGGAGCCAGGGCCGGGAGGAAAACCGTGGCCGATGGCACCCTGGAAGAGAATGGCCCTGTGGTCAGAGAAGAAGCAGGGGACCATGGAGTGCCCATGCTGCTTGACTGCCCGGGAGGTGAACACAAAGTCAATCCGAGAACGAAGTGAGCCATCGGGTCGGCTCCATGAATAGTTCACAGAGCCGATCCCCATGGAGCCCACAACGTCCTGCAAGGATGCTTCGGTTACCATCTCGATAAGCAGTTTGGAACTGACATCCAGCTTGATTGAAGTGCCGGAACTTCGTCCATCCTCTTCGATGGGGCAGTTGAAGTCCCCGGCCATCACCACTGCCCTAGTGGTGGCGAGCTGGGTCCGCAGGGTCTGGAATAGTTCCAGGCGCTCAGCCTTCATAGGGGGAGCGTACACGTTGATGAGCCTAATCGGCTCTCCCGCCCAGGAACCGTCTACGACCAACAAGCGGCCGCAGACGAGCTCCTGGACAGAGTCAACAGTAAATACGCTTCCCCTAATCAGGATGGCAACCCCTGCAGACTTACAGTCGCCCCCACCAGACCAGTAGGACGGGCCATGGGTCCACTGCCTGGCCAGATGATGGTATGACCTGGAAGAGGGGAGAGTACATTCCTGCAGCATAAATACATCACTCGACTGCTTGGAAAGAAAAGTTAGCACCATCTGACATCTAGTCCTATCTCTAACACTCCTCACATTGAGGCTAAAGATGTTAAGTTTAGCAGCCATGGGGGAGAATAAAGAAGGTTAGTGCAAACGATACACCTTAGTTACCAGTCCGGTCGGGCGGATCCTCCTCTCTGGAGCCTGGCGGGTCCGGAAGATCCAGCAGGCCCTCTGACAAAAATTGTTCCAGGATTGTAGCCACCTGGATGTCTGTTGTGAAGTCGATGACCTCAGGTTCAGACACGAGTTCCTCCACCATCTGCTCCATTTCCTCCTGCTGCGCAAGGGAATCTTCGCAGATTTCCACGACTTGTCGCTTTGAGGACTCAGCAGCTGGGCTGTCCCTCACCTTTCTCTTCCTCTGGATGGCACCTGAGGAGACAAGAGGGGGAAAATCCTCCAGGGAGAGGACTCCAGCAGCTGGAGGGGAAGATGTTAGTGCTGCTGGAGCTGGGGAGAAGGGAGGCTGGGTTGGGAGAGGTGCAGGTGACAGGACCACTGAGATGGGTGGGTAGGAGAAGGTGAGAGCCTCAGTGGGGGTGACAGGGGTTGGGGACGGGGGGGTGGGGAGGGCCGGGCGAGGGAGGGTGGGAAGGGTAGGGCGAGGGAGGGCCGGGAGAGGGGGGGGAGGGACTGTCGTCTTCTTACCATCCTTCTTTTTCCCGGTCTTCTGTGCCGCTGGAGCTCTGGCTGGGGCGGGGTTCCCTCTGGCTGGAGCTTTTGCTGCTACAGTTGCCCAGGATCGATCCCTCTTCGGGCAGTCCTTGTAAGAGTGGGCTGCTTGTCCGCAGAGGTTGCACATTGTCCGTTTCGGGCAGTCTTTGGTCTCGTGTCCTGTTACCCGGCAGTTCTTGCAGGCGTCCTCCTTGCAGTCCTTCACCGAATGACCCTTCTTGCTGCATCTCCTGCAGATCTGCGGCATGTCCGGGTAATAGATGAGGCCGTAGGAGTTGCCCAGCGAGAATGACTGGGGCAGGTGCTGGAGGCCGTCTTCCGCGCTCGAATCCTTGTTCAGTCGGACGATTACCGACCACTTGCCAGTCCAGAAGCCGAGTCCGTTCAGGATGTGGGTGGGTTCCCTCACCACTGTGCAGAACCGCTTCAGGAGCGTGGTGATGTCTTTGCCGGGGGTGTGTGGGTTCCGCATTGAGACCGTCACCCGCCTTTCCTCTCTTTGGACAGGGCAGTTGCCCACAAAGCGAGAGAAAGGGGATTCAGGCCTCGCCGCTTTCACCATCTCCCAGTACCTTCTGCAGATGTTGATCGAAGCGAAGGTCACGAAGAACATCCCGGTCATGAAGGCCTGGATGCTGATGGTCTCCGGCTTAGCGAAGCCCTGGTCCAGGAGCATCTTCTGGCAGAACACTTCTTCCGTCATGTCCGGCACTCTCCCGTCCACCTCCTTCAGCTTCAGGGCCACCGTCTGCTTCATCCAGGGCTCCAGGGTTGGAGCAGCCTGGTTCGGCTTCCTGGTGGCCTGTTCGCCTGAGGAGGCTTCAGGAGGAGATGTCCTGGCCTGGGCCGGCTCACCTGGTCCATCAGCCTTCTTCTTCTGGGTGGCAGGGTTGCTGGTTGAGGCCATGGCTTCTTCCAGCTGTTCCTGTCGCTTGGGGAGGATCTTCGATAGCTCTTTCCCGAAGGGGGCGGAGCTATGCAAATCTTCTCCTTGCTGGCCGAGGTTCTTCCACAAAATTTCTTCCGCAGCGGTTCCTCGTCGAGCTTCTTCTTCTGCGGCCGAGCTTCTTCGAAGATCCCCTTCAGCAGCGGCTCTTCTCCGAAGTTCTCCTTCTTCTTCCCGGCAGCGATCTCCCGGAGCTTCTTCCCCGATGGCGGCTTCTCCCTTCTGGATCGTCGTCTTCGCTGGTTCTTCTCCGCAGTTCGTCGCCGGCTTCGTCTGGAACGCTCTTGGATCGCTAAGCTAGTGTTTATAGCCCCCAGTGGTTCTCCGAGCTATCTATCCTTACAAGGACTGATAAGAACAGATACTACACTTGATCTTAGCCAAAAGGCCGAGAAGCGATAACCCGAGCGGCCCTTGCCTTGCCCGAGCCTGTCCCATACTGCTGTTCACCCCTTGCAGCGATTCAGCCTACTCCTAGGCAATTCCATGGGGCCCTGCAGGCTCACACACATTTACAGCTACTAAGCGGGAGGTGAATAAAGGCCGGAGAGGAAGCCAGACAGGATTTGCTTCTTTTGCTTGCACCACAATGCAGTGCTGAAAGAGGAGGAATCTACATAAAAACGCCTTCCTGGCAACGCCCAAATGCCCTCCTGCCATGCAGATAAACACTGGCAGCGGCAGCAAGTGCATGCCCACAGCCACCCCTTGTTCCTTCACACCTTGTATCAGCTTTAATCCAGTCCTGTGCTGCCTGCTGAGCAGCACTGAACAACACTGCCTGGGCCCAGGCTTTTATCTCTGAGGCAGGCCCCATTATGATGTCAGAAAGCTGGCTCTGGAATCCTGAGGGCTCCACTATGACACGTGCAAAGTTCCGTCTGAACTTTATATAAGACTGTGAGGCTCAGTCAGTCACTCAGTGTTGCCTGAGAGGGCAACACTGCAACAGCCGGCCGCCAGGCTGTCTTTTTTTTGCACATTTATTTGCCTCCAGGAGGCCACAAGAGGGAGACAAGGGACTGCAAAATGGAAAATAGGCATCCACCAACTTTACAGACAACTTCTCTTTGCTCCTACAACCTCCATCCTTGCACAGTTTGTTATTCTTCCAGGTAACATAGTAACAAATCCAAATTGCTGCTCTCTTTGTAGGCAAGCAAGGGTTTGTTGCAACTGCAATTCTTACTTCTTCTTGAAATGTAGGGACGACAGTACATTCCATCACATCCACCTAGTGTACACAGGTAGGTCCATTGTGGCGGGTAGGCGGCTGGCTGCTTTAATGGCTGTTTGCTGTTCCCCTACTCCACTCCACTCCACTATTTGACTGTGGTGCTGCATCAATCAGTGGCTGGCTCAGGTGCAGCTCTTTAACTTACCTAGGAGGGAGGGAGGGAGGGCGGAGAGAAGACAAGGAAGGTGAATGAGCTGTTCCAATGTGAAATGCCGGAAACACAGAAACACAGAAGACACACACACACACACACACAACAAGAGGTGGCAATGTATTCATTAATTGCATTTAATAAATGAGCTCATTATCACACATGACTGTACAAATGCATTGTCCAACAGGTGTTGAAATAATGGGATTAAAAGGGGAGATCCCTTCAGAAAGACAGAAACAATGGCAAAGAGAAAAAACACTTTTGGAATCTGATTTTAGTCAACACATAAGGGAAGGGTGCACCGGTCCTGGAAATACTGCAATACCAGGTCAATGCGTGGAGTGGACAGAGCAAGCTCTATTTCCATCTCCCTGTTCTAAAAATCCATTTAATATATGGTCCCCAGATAGGGGACGTATCAGATATTAAACTGATAAGAACAGATTTTTTTTTTTTTTTTTTTTTTTTTTTTTTTTTATTAAACCATTCAGGTTTTTTTGAATAAAACCGAGAACTGTAGTTGTTCAAACCACCTCTCTATTTTTCAAAAAATCTCATCACTCTGGTTCATTATTTTATTTTTCCATCAAATACAAGATAAATCAAACAAAATTCCTCAAACTAAATACCTCCATTTTAACATTCGCCATATCCCTTCCGCATCCATACCTCTTTCTAGATCCCATTTATAATAAAAATACAATTTAGCCAATACCATACTAACCACATCCTCCATCTCAAATACTTCTCTTTTATACACATTCAAATTCCTCGTATTCCACAATACCTCTTTCACGCAAGTCAGAAAAATCCACAACACTCTATCCTTTTCACTACCCAAACTACACAAACCAAACAAGACAATTTCATACGTCAAACTCTTCAAACCAGTCAATTCTTCACACAACCCACTCAACTTTTTCCAAACATCCTTTGCATGCTTACACGACCAAAACACATGACTCACATCCTCATCATCCCCACAACCTTCTCTCGGACACCTTTCAGATGCAACCAAACCTCTTCTTTTCTGCACACTCCTTACAGGCAACACTCCATGTACCGACATCCATAACAAATCTTTCTGCTTATTTGACACATCATACGTAACAATCTTCTTCCACACAGACTTAGACTCCATCGAATTCAAACCATTTACAGAACACATCACATTATTCATACACATACTTCTCACAACATTCTTTTCTCTCAAAAATCTCTCCATTCTTACATCCTCTAGCTGGAACTTTTTGATAAATTTTTCTACATACAAATACCACCCTGAGCACTGAAAAGCAATTGGTTTACATAAATTTCGTTTTTCCCACCTTAGACGCTGAATCACCGTTCCAGCTAGGTACTTAGACATTCTGGAAGCCTTGGATTCCTTAAATAAAAGCTCTACAAAAAAACGTACACAATTAATTCCAATGAAAATCTCCAAATTTGGGAAATCAAGGCCTCCATTACGTCTGCTTTTCATTAGAATTTCTCTCCTTGCCTTCTCAATCCCGCTCCCCCATAAAAAAAGGAACAAAACTCTATTCACTTTTTTTAACATAGCAACAGCAGGAGGAAAAACCAGAGCAACATATAAAATCATAGGTAGAATAATACTTTTGACTATTAAAACCTTCCCCGAAAAAGAAAGATCCCTCATTCTCCACATTTCCAACTTTCGCACAATCCTACCACCTAACTCATCCCAACTTTCTTTCCCTTTCAGCTCATCATCAAACACAATACCCAAAATTTTCACACCATTCACCTGTTCCATATCAGAATCACTCACTCGCTCATTACTGAAAAATATTTTAAATTTGCTCTTACCCCAATTTATTTTAAAAGCAGACGCAATACAAAACATATTTACAATCAACTTCACTCTGGACATATCATACACTGAATCGCACAATACACAAATATCATCCATATATCCCAAAGCTTTCACACGCTTTCCATCACACCCGGGCACCACCAAACCTTTCACAACCTTATCATTTCTAATCATTTGCAACAATGGTTCAATCGCACAAATAAATAGGATGGGAGACAACGGACAACCCTGTCGCACACCAGACATAATACTAAATGATTCTGAAAAAAAACCATTCACCTGCACACAACTCTTTGCATTCGCATATAAATTCTTCAACAAACTCACAAACTGAACCGGAAAACCCATTCTCTCTAACACTTTAAACAAAAACACATGCGCCACACGATCAAACGCTTTCTCAAAATCTAACGCACACACAATCACCTTCTTATTCCGACCCTTACAATCCTCAAGCATGTCCCGCACCAACGCCACATTCTCATGCAATTTCCTTTTCGGTACCGCACATACCTGATCCTCATCAATCACACACCCAATCACGTCTCTCATACGATTCGCAATCAGCTTAGCAAAAATTTTATAATCCGTATTCAACAAAGTAATTGGTCGCCAGTTTTCTAACCGTCTCTTATCTCCTTTTTTATGCAACAGAACTACCATACCCTTCTTCATCACATCACACATATTCGTCCCAGAAAACAACACTCTCATAACATCAATAACATCCTTCCCAATTATATCCCAATATTTCCCATAGAAATCAGCTGGTATTCCATCGATCCCTGGAGACTTATTTTTAGCCATACTTCCCACCACATCCTTTACTTCACCATCCATAATCTCACCAAGCAAAGGCAAACATTCACTTTCAGGAACAAAATTACACACAATATCCAAAAACTCATCATCATCACCCAGATCACACTTCTTCACATCATACAGTTGTTTATAAAAATCAGACACCACATCAATCACATCCTTACCAAACACCTCTTTATCATCCTTATCCAATAATACATTCATTCCACTTTTCCCACCACACATTTTTTTAAAGAAAAATCTAGTGCACTTCTCGTGATTATCTCTAACCTCCACCTTAGACCTAAATATTATTTCTTTCCCTTTCTCTCGGAACCACTCCTTAATATCTTTTTTTGTTTTTTCCAAATCGTGTCTTACATCCATACCCAAATTTTTACATTGTTGAAGGAACGTCATCCGCATATTAAAGCGTGAATATTGCAATCTTTTCCTTCTCGCTCTTCTATACCCTATCTGTCTAAAAAACCCACCAATCTTTTTTTTCACCCATACCCACCATTCACACACATTAGAGAAAGAACTTTTCTTCCTAACCCAAAACCCATATTTTTTCCCAAAACTAGTTTTTACCCTTTCATCACTCAGAAAACTGACATTCATCTTCCATACCCCTCTACCATAAAATAAATTATTTATAACAAAAACCCCCAACAAACACTCGTGATCTGAAAACCACACTCTCTCCTGCGCATAATCTACACATTTCATTGCTGAAGTAGAAAAAAAGAAAAAGTCCAGACGAGAATCCGTTCTTCCGTCATCGGCATGGTAAGTAAATGGACCTGGTTTCCTGGTGACAGCGTCCTGCAAAGCAAAGTCCTGCAAAATTTTATTCCACAAACTTCCGGTAGCGTCCACATTAGACTCTGTGGATCCAGCTCGGGCCTGCTTCTCCAGGATGCAGTTAATATCACCAACAATAATAACAGGAACTTTACCATGTAGAAAAAATTTTAAACTATCAAAAAGTGCCAACCTATCAGTTTTCACAGCATGGCCATAGATATTAATTAGCCTAAACTGCCACCCCTTATAGGCTAGTAACACGCAGACACATCTTCCTTCCTGTATAATTTGAGTCTGTTTGATGACAAACTCATTATTTTTAAAGAGAATACCAATTCCATCATTCCTATTTGTGGAAGAAAAAGACCAGATTGCTTCCCCAAACTTCCATTCTTCTTTCCTTGGCATTTTTGACAAACCACATTCTTGTACGCAAACAATGTCACTGCCCTTAGAGGCCAAAAAGTCCAGGACTGCAGCACGCTTGTGAGCAGAGGAGAACACCCGTACATTTTGAGAGACAATCTTTAATCTCAAAGACATGCGGGCATAGTATGGTTAGTGCAAAGGAAAGCCATGAGATAACCAGAACATATCACGTCCCAGGGAAATACATAGCTCTTTCCAGATTTGCCACATTGACTTCACTGAGGAAACCTTCCCCAGGAGAGCTGGGTACTTCTGAGGCCACCTCAGATGACTTAGGGCTAGAACTAGAGTCACTGTCCAGCAATGAGAAGGGATTTGCATGAGCAGAATCTTCCAATAAGCCTATCTTCAGTCTCTTCACCGCCTTTCCAGACTTCCCCCTTTTTGAGACCACTTTATGAAAAATTTCAGCACTAGTGGCACTAGGCATCCTGGCCTCCTTCTCGTCCTCCTCCGATATTGACCACTCCACTTTAGCTGAGTCTTCCATTTTTGATTCTGGGCTAGAAAAAGACAAAATTTGCATACTTGCACCATCATCAGGGGAAGCACACCCAATAGGTGGCGCTGTGTCTTCACCTTCCATAGGCATAACCCCAGGTGTTTCATCAACACTTTGCTCTGCAGGAGGGACCACACCCAACTCCATGCTGCTAGTATGTGAGGTTAGAACCTCTCCTAATCCAGCTTTCCCAGGGTCCTGAGAAGCAGCCACAGAAACACTGCCAGCTGGCTCTGAAATTACCTCAGAAGAGGCAGCAAGGGAACTTGTTGTTCTCACCTGTCTGCCCCATGTTCTTCTCTCTTGTCCTAAGAAAGGAAACACCTTTGGACATTTCCTACAGGTATGACCAGGCAAACCACAAATATCACACCTGGATGGGAAAATACATGCACTAGCCTCATGTCCTGTTTCTTTGCAATTTCTGCAAACTTTGCCTTTGCATGCATCTTTGGTATGCCCGTAGGAAAAACATGATCTACAAAAGCATGGCATATCTTGGTAGTACAGATATCCCTTATTCCCACCAATGGAAAAGTTAGCAGGAGGATTCATCACTCCTCCAATACAGCTGGAGTCAGGTTTCAGCCTGACCCAGTACTTGATATCACCATTAAAGACTCCCCATAGGTTCTTCTGCTCCACACCTCCTCTAACATGGGTACAGTAATGAGCTAAAAAAGCCCTGACCAGCCTTCTATCCAAAAATGGGTTATACATATGAATTGTTATACATTTCTCCACTGTAGAAAAAAGAGGTTGCACTTCAATGGATGTTAATGCCTCATGCATGTGTTTTTCCTTTAGCAACTGAAAAACGTTTAAACAGTAGGCGGCCTCAAAAAAGGATACATCATATGTAGCAATATTGCTGAAAGCTTGGATACAGAATACCTCTACCAACTTAACTCCAGCCAGGTCCAGAAGGATGTTCTCAATGATATGTCCAGTATCAACTTCGTCTCTCCTCTGCTCATTCACCACGAAACGGATAGTGTTACGCACAGCTGCCATCTTGAAATGGAATGCCCAACGGCACGATGATCGCTCCCAAGAACGTCGGATAGGACTCCACGAAAGACCGAACCCCCGGCCCAGACCAGGCAATAAACCTGATCTGAGCCAAAAGGCCGAGAAGCGATAACCCGAGCGGCCCTTGCCTTGCCCGAGCCTGTCCCATACTGCTGTTCACCCCTTGCAGCGATTCAGCCTACTCCTAGGCAATTCCATGGGGCCCTGCAGGCTCACACACATTTACAGCTACTAAGCGGGAGGTGAATAAAGGCCGGAGAGGAAGCCAGACAGGATTTGCTTCTTTTGCTTGCACCACAATGCAGTGCTGAAAGAGGAGGAATCTACATAAAAACGCCTTCCTGGCAACGCCCAAATGCCCTCCTGCCATGCAGATAAACACTGGCAGCGGCAGCAAGTGCATGCCCACAGCCACCCCTTGTTCCTTCACACCTTGTATCAGCTTTAATCCAGTCCTGTGCTGCCTGCTGAGCAGCACTGAACAACACTGCCTGGGCCCAGGCTTTTATCTCTGAGGCAGGCCCCATTATGATGTCAGAAAGCTGGCTCTGGAATCCTGAGGGCTCCACTATGACACGTGCAAAGTTCCGTCTGAACTTTATATAAGACTGTGAGGCTCAGTCAGTCACTCAGTGTTGCCTGAGAGGGCAACACTGCAACAGCCGGCCGCCAGGCTGTCTTTTTTTTGCACATTTATTTGCCTCCAGGAGGCCACAAGAGGGAGACAAGGGACTGCAAAATGGAAAATAGGCATCCACCAACTTTACAGACAACTTCTCTTTGCTCCTACAACCTCCATCCTTGCACAGTTTGTTATTCTTCCAGGTAACATAGTAACAAATCCAAATTGCTGCTCTCTTTGTAGGCAAGCAAGGGTTTGTTGCAACTGCAATTCTTACTTCTTCTTGAAATGTAGGGACGACAGTACATTCCATCACATCCACCTAGTGTACACAGGTAGGTCCATTGTGGCGGGTAGGCGGCTGGCTGCTTTAATGGCTGTTTGCTGTTCCCCTACTCCACTCCACTCCACTATTTGACTGTGGTGCTGCATCAATCAGTGGCTGGCTCAGGTGCAGCTCTTTAACTTACCTAGGAGGGAGGGAGGGAGGGCGGAGAGAAGACAAGGAAGGTGAATGAGCTGTTCCAATGTGAAATGCCGGAAACACAGAAACACAGAAGACACACACACACACACACACAACAAGAGGTGGCAATGTATTCATTAATTGCATTTAATAAATGAGCTCATTATCACACATGACTGTACAAATGCATTGTCCAACAGGTGTTGAAATAATGGGATTAAAAGGGGAGATCCCTTCAGAAAGACAGAAACAATGGCAAAGAGAAAAAACACTTTTGGAATCTGATTTTAGTCAACACATAAGGGAAGGGTGCACCGGTCCTGGAAATACTGCAATACCAGGTCAATGCGTGGAGTGGACAGAGCAAGCTCTATTTCCATCTCCCTGTTCTAAAAATCCATTTAATATATGGTCCCCAGATAGGGGACGTATCAGATATTAAACTGATAAGAACAGATTTTTTGATTGAAAATTGCTTTATTGACAATCAATCGTCATCATACAAACATTACTGCGACGCAGCGCAAGCCATGAAGCAGCAAATAATAAATAATAACAGTCGTCAAACATAACATGACAGTATAATACACAGTACAGGCTAGCCTATGCTATACATTACACCACATGCTACACTAACATTCTTGCATTCACTAAAGCCAAACAACAAAGCATTACAGACAAGTGATGGGATAGGGGAGTGGGTAGGAGGGGATAGGGAAGGGGGAAATCACAGGCCCGAAGCTTTATTGAAAGACAACACACAAGAAGGGAGAGTGGGGGGAAGGGGAGTATCAGTCCTCTTCCTCATCGACGTCCGGGCTGTCCCAGGTGGAATAGTCTCTGAGCAGGCTGTGGATCAGCCTGCGGCAGTCCTGGACGGACACACTCTCTCTCCGCAAAATCAGACGGTTCCTGGCGAACCATATAGCGTCCTTAAAGCAGTTCATAAGGCGCCAGGCTTCCTGGATTGCTCCATCCGTGGTATTCCCAGGAAATAGTCCATAAAGTACCGAGCGGTACGACAGTCTGTTCCTGGGTACTGAGTCCTTGAGTTCATGTTCCAAGGCTTTCAACAGACCCTGTGCAAAGGGGCACTGCCAGAAAATGTGCAAAGATGTTTCCTCCGTGAAGGGGCACCTGGGGCAGTACCGGGTCTTGCACAGGTTGCGGGCATGCATGAATGACCTAAGAGGCAGTCCTCCCTGGATGGCCATCCATGAAATGTCCTTGTGCCCGTTGGTCAACCTGCCAGATGACACGTTAGTCCAAACAGTCTCCAACGTGTCGGCATGAAGCCCTGGAACAAACTCCAGTGAGTCCTTTGCTCTGATGTGCTTGTGGATCGTCTTAGGTTTCCACAAGTCGGGCTTAAGACCCTCCAGTTGATGCTCCCTCACAAACCGGACGACATCTCCGTAGAACCAGGGAGCGTGCCAGTTGTAAGGGAAGGAGCTGTCCCACTTATCCCAGCCAAAACCTCGCCAGAGGGGAAGGAGGAAGTAGCGGGACATGGCCTTGCCCGCAGAGCCGTTTGCTGTCCTCAGAGTCCTACGAACACAGTCACATACAAAAGCGATCCGCAGCAGAGTGGGAATGTCGGGTATACCCTTCCCACCTTTGCGGGGCTCCTTGTACATAACAGTCCGCTTTACTCTGTCCATTTTCGAGCCCCAGATGAAGCGAAACACAGTCCTGGTAATGGCCCTCGAGACCGTTGCAAGAGGGGGCCATGCCTGTGCAGTGTATTGTAGCACAGGCAAGACTTCGTTACGCAGGACCATTGCTTTGCCCTCAATAGTGAGTTGTCTGAGGCTCCACAGTCCGATCCTTTGGTTGACTTTGGCCAAGCGTTCTTCCCACGACTTTAGGGCTGCACCTTCCTTACCGAACCAGACTCCCAGAATTTTGATGAAGTCCGGCTTGATAGTAAACGGGAAGGAGGCAGGAGAAGGCAGGTACCACTTTCCGAAGAGCATGGCTTCCGACTTCCCGCAGTTGACTTTTGCCCCTGAAGCGCGTCCGAACTCCTCACAGGTCTGGACGAGTGCAGTCACCGAACTCTGGTCAGCGCAGAAGACGGTCACGTCGTCCATGTACAGCGAGCATTTGACCTCGAAGTGTCCTGGACCTGGTGCGGTGATCCCTCTGATCTCTCCATTCTGCCGGATAGCCTCTGCGAAGAGCTCTATAACACAAACAAAAAGGAGAGGTGAAAGAGGACAGCCTTGTCTAACCCCCGACGATACAGGAAAGGGGTCAGTCTTCCAGCCGTTCACCAGCACCGAGCTGTAAATGTCGCAATACATCAGGTTAACATACAAACAGAACAACTTGCCAAGCCGCAGCCTACGCAGAGCCTTACCCATGAATTCGTGAGAGACCCGGTCAAAAGCCTTCTCCTGATCCAGACTGACCAGGGCCGCGTGTGTACGGCGGCTTTGCATGTAATGCACCGTGTCCCTCACCAGGGCCAGACTGTCGGCCACCCTACGGCCAGGAATGCCGCAGGTTTGGTCCGATCCGATGATCTGTCCGATGACAACCTTCAGTCTGTTGGTCAATACTTTGGCGAGGATCTTGTAGTCCACGTTCAGGAGAGAGATGGGACGCCAGTTTTTCAGGTCACATCTCTCCCCCTTCCGCTTATACAAGATCGTGATCATGCCTTCTCTCAAGGACGGTGGCATTCTACCCTCCACCACCATCTCCTCATAGAGCTCCAGCAGGTCCGGACAGATCAAGTCCCCCAGCGCTACATAGAGCTCTGCTGGGAGACCATCACTGCCCGGGGTCCTGCCGGGTCTGAAGGATTTAGCGGCAGAGAGCAGTTCCTCCACCGTCAGGGGTACGTCCATAGCCTCCGTACCTGCAGGATCAAGATGATTAGTGATACCTGACAGGAATTTATCGGCGGCTTCGGGGTCAGTGGTTTTCCGGGAGTAGAGGCTTCGGTAGTAGTCTGTGACGACTCCCATCACCTCCTTCTTCCCAGAATGCATGTTTCCGGTCTCATCTCGGAGTTCCTTCAGGGGCGTGTGGCCGGCATGGAGTTTCCTGAAAAAGAACGAGTTACATTTCTCACCCTTCTCCAGGTTCTCCACCTTGGAACGAAAGACAATTCGCTTGGATTCCTCCTCAAAGTGCCTTTTCAGGCCCTTTTTGGCTTCCTCCAGCTCCTTCCTGACGTCCCAGCCGCATTGAAGGAGGTCTTGCAGGGATCGCAGCTGACGCTGCATCTCTCTGAAGTCTCTCTTCCTCTCACACGCCTGTTGACGACTTTTTGCCTGAAAGAAACAACGAAATTCAACTTTAACATATTCCCACCAGTCACAGGTTTTGTCAAAGAAAACTTTATCATTCCTCCAAACAATATAGGCGTCTCTAAGTTCCGCCAGTACCTCTTCTCTTTCCAGCAGGGCACAATTCAGCTTCCAGGAGCCAGGGCCGGGAGGAAAACCGTGGCCGATGGCACCCCGGAAGAGAATGGCCCTGTGGTCAGAGAAGAAGCAGGGGACCATGGAGTGCCCATGCTGCTTGACTGCCCGGGAGGTGAACACAAAGTCAATCCGAGAACGAAGTGAGCCATCGGGTCGGCTCCATGAATAGTTCACAGAGCCGATCCCCATGGAGCCCACAACGTCCTGCAAGGATGCTTCGGTTACCATCTCGATAAGCAGTTTGGAACTGACATCCAGCTTGATTGAAGTGCCGGAACTTCGTCCATCCTCTTCGATGGGGCAGTTGAAGTCCCCGGCCATCACCACTGCCCTAGTGGTGGCGAGCTGGGTCCGCAGGGTCTGGAATAGTTCCAGGCGCTCAGCCTTCATAGGGGGAGCGTACACGTTGATGAGCCTAATCGGCTCTCCCGCCCAGGAACCGTCTACGACCAACAAGCGGCCGCAGACGAGCTCCTGGACAGAGTCAACAGTAAATACGCCTCCCCTAATCAGGATGGCAACCCCTGCAGACTTACAGTCGCCCCCACCAGACCAGTAGGACGGGCCATGGGTCCACTGCCTGGCCAGATGATGGTATGACCTGGAAGAGGGGAGAGTACATTCCTGCAGCATAAATACATCACTCGACTGCTTGGAAAGAAAAGTTAGCACCATCTGACATCTAGTCCTATCTCTAACACTCCTCACATTGAGGCTAAAGATGTTAAGTTTAGCAGCCATGGGGGAGAATAAAGAAGGTTAGTGCAAACGATACACCTTAGTTACCAGTCCGGTCGGGCGGATCCTCCTCTCTGGAGCCTGGCGGGTCCGGAAGATCCAGCAGGCCCTCTGACAAAAATTGTTCCAGGATTGTAGCCACCTGGATGTCTGTTGTGAAGTCGATGACCTCAGGTTCAGACACGAGTTCCTCCACCATCTGCTCCATTTCCTCCTGCTGCGCAAGGGAATCTTCGCAGATTTCCACGACTTGTCTCTTTGAGGACTCAGCAGCTGGGCTGTCCCTCACCTTTCTCTTCCTCTGGATGGCACCTGAGGAGACAAGAGGGGGAAAATCCTCCAGGGAGAGGACTCCAGCAGCTGGAGGGGAAGATGTTAGTGCTGCTGGAGCTGGGGAGAAGGGAGGCTGGGTTGGGAGAGGTGCAGGTGACAGGACCACTGAGATGGGTGGGTAGGAGAAGGTGAGAGCCTCAGTGGGGGTGACAGGGGTTGGGGACGGGGGGGTGGGGAGGGCCGGGCGAGGGAGGGTGGGAAGGGTAGGGCGAGGGAGGGCCGGGAGAGGGGGGGGAGGGACTGTCGTCTTCTTACCATCCTTCTTTTTCCCGGTCTTCTGTGCCGCTGGAGCTCTGGCTGGGGCGGGGTTCCCTCTGGCTGGAGCTTTCGCTGCTACAGTTGCCCAGGATCGATCCCTCTTCGGGCAGTCCTTGTAAGAGTGGGCTGCTTGTCCGCAGAGGTTGCACATTGTCCGTTTCGGGCAGTCTTTGGTCTCGTGTCCTGTTACCCGGCAGTTCTTGCAGGCGTCCTCCTTGCAGTCCTTCACCGAATGACCCTTCTTGCTGCATCTCCTGCAGATCTGCGGCATGTCCGGGTAGTAGATGAGGCCGTAGGAGTTGCCCAGCGAGAATGACTGGGGCAGGTGCTGGAGGCCGTCTTCCGCGCTCGAATCCTTGTTCAGTCGGACGATTACCGACCACTTGCCAGTCCAGAAGCCGAGTCCGTTCAGGATGTGGGTGGGTTCCCTCACCACTGTGCAGAACCGCTTCAGGAGCGTGGTGATGTCTTTGCCGGGGGTGTGTGGGTTCCGCATTGAGACCGTCACCCGCCTTTCCTCTCTTTGGACAGGGCAGTTGCCCACAAAGCGAGAGAAAGGGGATTCAGGCCTCGCCGCTTTCACCATCTCCCAGTACCTTCTGCAGATGTTGATCGAAGCGAAGGTCACGAAGAACATCCCGGTCATGAAGGCCTGGATACTGATGGTCTCCGGCTTAGCGAAGCCCTGATCCAGGAGCATCTTCTGGCAGAACACTTCTTCCGTCATGTCCGGCACTCTCCCGTCCACCTCCTTGAGCTTCAGGGCCACCGTCTGCTTCATCCAGGGCTCCAGGGTTGGAGCAGCCTGGTTCGGCTTCCTGGTGGCCTGTTGGCTTGAGGAGGCTTCAGGAGGAGATGTCCTGGCCTGGGCCGGCTCACCTGGTCCATCTGCCTTCTCCTTCTGGGTGGCAGGGTTGCTGGTTGAGGCCATGGCTTCTTCCAGCTGTTCCTGTCGCTTGGGGAGGATCTTCGATAGCTCTTTCCCGAAGGGGGCGGAGCTATGCAAATCTTCTCCTTGCTGGCCGAGGTTCTTCCACGAAATTTCTTCCGCAGCGGTTCCTCGTCGAGCTTCTTCTTCTGCGGCCGAGCTTCTTCGAAGATCCCCTTCAGCAGCGGCTCTTCTCCGAAGTTCTCCTTCTTCTTCCCGGCAGCGATCTCCCGGAGCTTCTTCCTCGATGGCGGCTTCTCCCTTCTGGATCGTCGTCTTCGCTGGTTCTTCTCCGCAGTTCGTCGCCGGCTTCGTCTGGAACGCTCTTGGATCGCTAAGCTAGTGTTTATAGCCCCCAGTGGTTCTCCGAGCTATCTATC